>NC_089803.1:19464785-19764785 GCF_029633855.1 Hoplias malabaricus | reverse complement strand
TGGGTGTGGACGCTCACCTGGTAACCTGGATTACAGATTATCTGTTAGAGCGGCCACAGTACGTGAGATTGAAGAACTGTCTCTCCGACACCATGATCTGCAGCACAGGAGCTCCACAAGGTACTGTGCTCTCACCAGTCCTGTTCACCCTGTACACATCTGACTTCTGCTACAACACTGAGTCGTGCCACATGCAGAAGTTCTCTGATGATACTGCAATTGTGGGGTGTATCAGGAACGAGCAGGAGGAGGAGTACAGGAGCCTGGTGGAGGTCTTTGTGCAATGGTGCAAACTGAACCACCTCCAACTGAACACTTCAAAGACCAAGGAGATGGTGGTGGACTTCCGCAGGTCAAAGCCTGTCCTGCTACCAGTCACCATTGATGGGGTCGACGTGGAGGTGGTGGACACCTATAAGTATCTGGGCTTACACCTAGACAATAAACTGGACTGGTCAGCCAACACTGAAGCACTCTACAAGAAAGGGCAGAGCAGGCTGTACTTCCTGAGGAGGTTGGGGTCCTTCAATGTCTGCAGTAAGCTCCTCAGGATGTTTTACCAGACTGTTGTTGCCAGTGTCCTCTTTTATGCTGTGGTATGCTGGGGAGGAAGCATAAAGAAGAGGGATGCTGGGCGACTAGACAGGCTGGTTAAGAAAGCTGGCTCTGTGGTGGGGGCTGAACTGGAGTGCATCACTTCCATATCAAACAAGAGGACCCTGAACAAACTGATTAGCATCTTGGACAATGAGTGCCATCCACTCCACAGTATCATAACCAAGCAGAAGAGCTTGATCAGCTGGAGACTTCGCTCACTGCCAGGCTCAACTGACAGACTGAGGAAGTCATTTGTCCCCAGGGCTATTGAGCTGTTCAATGCTTCACTAAAGGGGAGAGGAGAGTTGGACTTCTCTGCATAGTCTGTCTGTCCATCCAACACCACCACCACCTCCACCTCCTCCATATTGCACATGTGTACCTAACTGGACAATAGACAGGTCAACCACTGGACAAGTCAACCAACTCATCTACCTCATGTGTACCTTAATCTGACAGCTACAATAGTAGGTGTATACTTAATACAGGTACATTGCACTAAATTGCCTTGCACTAGTTTATTTAATATATTTATTTCTAATTCTGAAACTGCACTGTTATTGCACTGTACTTATATTGCACATTCCATACCCATTGCATTATCCACACCTTTTCAACTTTTAAATCATATGCTGCACAAAAGAGATCATCCCCAGCTGCTCACAGTATCACAGATTCTTGCCAGGCTATGTTTGATTACTCTGACGATTGATTGATTATTCTTAAGCACACTGTCAGCTTCTTGGGTATTTTTTTATTTTTTTTTTATTTTTTTTTTTTTTTTTTAAACTCTATTAGTCCATTGCTGTTTAGTGATTCGTGTATGTGATGTCTAAGTCTGTAAGCTACTGAGACCTTTAATTTCCCCTGGGGATCAATAAAGTATCTATCTATCTATCTATCTATCTATCGACCTATTCTGCAGTATATGCAAATGAGATCAACTGGGATTTGGGTCAGATCCCACCTGGTCGAAAATCTGTGCAGCAACACATATTACCTTACTTATGACCACTACTCAGATTCACCTCAGAGTATGATTTTGCTACTGCAAAAGACCACTGGAACTGACCCCTAAAATATCAACACAAATGCTGTGGTCACTAAGATTGACATATGTAAATAAGCCGATTTGAGCTTAGATCTAGTCTCAAGTGGGCAATTATATGTACAAAACTGAATATCAAAACAGTAACAGAAGAAAATGAAGAAATCTAAGTAAACTACCACAAAATCATTTTTGTTTTACATAAAACTTACACTAAAAAAAAAACAATAAATCATCAGAAACTACCATCAGTTAACACTGCATACAAAACAGATGGCGTAACTTTTCTTTCATAAAAAATATCTAGTCTCAAGCGAGACTATCAAAAATTGCCAAGGCTGACTATATTTCAAGTCATCCCAGCAGAGTATTGGGTAAAGTTTTCAATCAGCAATAGTCGCGTCTCGGATTAACCTCATAGACTACGATATTGCCTCTGCGAAAGAATGCTAGAAACGACCACAAGCACAAAGGCACACATTTTGTCCTGAGAACTTCAGGGATGGTGACCAATTCTGCAGTATATGCAAATGAGATCAACTGGGATTTGGGTCAGATCCCACCTGGTCGAAAATCTGTGCAACAACACATATTACCTTACTTATGACCACTACTCAGATTCACCTCACAGAGTATGATTTTGCTACTGCAAAAGACCACTGGAACTGACCCCTAAAATATCAACACAAATGCTGTGGTCACTAAGATTGACATATGTAAATAAGCCGATTTGAGCTTAGATCTAGTCTCAAGTGGGCAATTATATGTACAAAACTGAAGATCAAAACAGTAACAGAAGAAAAAGCAGAAATCTAAGTGAACTACCACAAAATCATTTTTGTTTTACATAAAACTTACCCAAAAAAAAACAATAAATCATCAGAAACTACCATCAGTTAACACTGCATACAAAACAGACAGCGTAATCTTTTTTTCATAAACAATATCTAGTCTCAAGCGAGACTATCAAAAATTGCCAAGGCTGACTATATTTCAAGTCATCCCTGCAGGGTATTGGGTAAAGTTTTCAATCAGCAATAATCGCGTCTCGGATTAACCTCATAGACTACGATATTGCCTCTGCGAAAGAATGCTAGAAACGACCACAAGCACAAAGGCACATATTTTGTCCTGAGAACTTCAGGGATGGTGACCAATTCTGCAGTATATGCAAATGAGATCAACTGGGATTTGGGTCAGATCCCACCTGGTCGAAAATCTGTGCAACAACACATATTACCTTACTTATGACCACTACTCAGATTCACCTCAGAGTATGATTTTGCTACTGCAAAAGACTACTGGAACTGACCCCTAAAATATCAACACAAATGCTGTGGTCACTAAGATTGACATATGTAAATAAGCCGATTTGAGCTTAGATCTAGTCTCAAGTGGGCAATTATATGTACAAAACTGAATATCAAAACAGTAACAGAAGAAAAAGCAGAAATCTAAGTGAACTACCACAAAATCATTTTTGTTTTACATAAAACTTACACAAAAAAAAAACAATAAATCATCAGAAACTACCATCAGTTAACACTGCATACAAAACAGATGGCGTAACTTTTCTTTCATAAACAATATCTAGTCTCAAGCGAGACTATCAAAAATTGCCAAGGCTGACTATATTTCAAGTCATCCCAGCAGAGTATTGGGTAAAGTTTTCAATCAGCAATAATCGCGTCTCGGATTAACCTCATAGACTACGATATTGCCTCTGCGAAAGAATGCTAGAAACGACCACAAGCACAAAGGCACACATTTTGTCCTGAGAACTTCAGGGATGGTGACCAATTCTGCAGTATATGCAAATGAGATCAACTGGGATTTGGGTCAGATCCCACCTGGTCGAAAATCTGTGCAACAACACATATTACCTTACTTATGACCACTACTCAGATTCACCTCACAGAGTATGATTTTGCTACTGCAAAAGACCACTGGAACTGACCCCTAAAATATCAACACAAATGCTGTGGTCACTAAGATTGACATATGTAAATAAGCCGATTTGAGCTTAGATCTAGTCTCAAGTGGGCAATTATATGTACAAAACTGAAGATCAAAACAGTAACAGAAGAAAAAGCAGAAATCTAAGTGAACTACCACAAAATCATTTTTGTTTTACATAAAACTTACACAAAAAAAAACAATAAATCATCAGAAACTACCATCAGTTAACACTGCATACAAAACATACGGCGTAACTTTTCTTTCATAAACAATATCTAGTCTCAAGCGAGACTATCAAAAATTGCCAAGGCTGACTATATTTCAAGTCATCCCAGCAGGGTATTGGGTAAAGTTTTCAATCAGCAATAATTGCGTCTCGGATTAACCTCATAGACTACGATATTGCCTCTGCGAAAGAATGCTAGAAACGACCACAAGCACAAAGGCACACATTTTGTCCTGAGAACTTCAGGGATGGTGACCAATTCTGCAGTATATGCAAATGAGATCAACTGGGATTTGGGTCAGATCCCACCTGGTCGAAAATCTGTGCAACAACACATATTACCTTACTTATGACCACTACTCAGATTCACCTCACAGAGTATGATTTTGCTACTGCAAAAGACCACTGGAACTGACCCCTAAAATATCAACACAAATGCTGTGGTCACTAAGATTGACATATGTAAATAAGCCGATTTGAGCTTAGATCTAGTCTCAAGTGGGCAATTATATGTACAAAACTGAATATCAAAACAGTAACAGAAGAAAAAGCAGAAATCTAAGTAAACTACCACAAAATCATTTTTGTTTTAAATAAAACTTACACTAAAAAAAAAACAATAAATCATTAGAAACTACCATCAGTTAACACTGCATACAAAACAGACGGCGTAATCTTTCTTTCATAAACAATATCTAGTCTCAAGCGAGACTATCAAAAATTGCCAAGGCTGACTATATTTCAAGTCATCCCAGCAGGGTATTGGGTAAAGTTTTCAATCAGCAATAATCGCGTCTTGGATTAACCTCATAGACTACGATATTGCCTCTGCGAAAGAATGCTAGAAACGACCACAAGCACAAAGGCACATATTTTGTCCTGAGAACTTCAGGGATGGTGACCAATTCTGCAGTATATGCAAATGAGATCAACTGGGATTTGGGTCAGATCCCACCTGGTCGAAAATCTGTGCAACAACACATATTACCTTACTTATGACCACTACTCAGATTCACCTCAGAGTATGATTTTGCTACTGCAAAAGACTACTGGAACTGACCCCTAAAATATCAACACAAATGCTGTGGTCACTAAGATTGACATATGTAAATAAGCCGATTTGAGCTTAGATCTAGTCTCAAGTGGGCAATTATATGTACAAAACTGAATATCAAAACAGTAACAGAAGAAAAAGCAGAAATCTAAGTGAACTACCACAAAATCATTTTTGTTTTACATAAAACTTACACAAAAAAAAAACAATAAATCATCAGAAACTACCATAAGTTAACACTGCATACAAAACAGACAGCGTAATCTTTTTTTCATAAACAATATCTAGTCTCAAGCGAGACTATCAAAAATTGCCAAGGCTGACTATATTTCAAGTCATCCCAGCAGAGTATTGGGTAAAGTTTTCAATCAGCAATAATCGCGTCTCGGATTAACCTCATAGACTACGATATTGCCTCTGCGAAAGAATGCTAGAAACGACCACAAGCACAAAGGCACACATTTTGTCCTGAGAACTTCAGGGATGGTGACCTATTCTGCAGTATATGCAAATGAGATCAACTGGGATTTGGGTCAGATCCCACCTGGTCGAAAATCTGTGCAGCAACACATAATACCTTACTTATGACCACTACTCAGATTCACCTCAGAGTATGATTTTGCTACTGCAAAAGACCACTGGAACTGACCCCTAAAATATCAACACAAATGCTGTGGTCACTAAGATTGACATATGTAAATAAGCCGATTTGAGCTTAGATCTAGTCTCAAGTGGGCAATTATATGTACAAAACTGAATATCAAAACAGTAACAGAAGAAAAAGCAGAAATCTAAGCGAACTACCACAAAATCATTTTTGTTTTACATAAAACTTACACTAACAAAAAACAATAAATCATCAGAAACTACCATCAGTTAACACTGCATACAAAACAGACGGCGTAATCTTTTTTTCATAAACAACATCTAGTCTCAAGCGAGACTATCAAAAATTGCCAAGGCTGACTATATTTCAAGTCATCCCAGCAGGGTATTGGGTAAAGTTTTCAATCAGCAATAATCGCGTCTCGGATTAACCTCATAGACTACGATATTGCCTCTGCGAAAGAATGCTAGAAACGACCACAAGCACAAAGGCACACATTTTGTCCTGAGAACTTCAGGGATGGTGACCTATTCTGCAGTATATGCAAATGAGATCAACTGGGATTTGGGTCAGATCCTACCTGGTCGAAAATCTGTGCAACAACACATATTACCTTACTTATGACAACTACTCAGATTCACCTCAGAGTATGATTTTGCTACTGCAAAAGACCACTGGAACTGACCCCTAAAATATCAACACAAATGCTGCGGTAACTAAGATTGACATATGTAAATAAGCCGATTTGAGCTTAGATCTAGTCTCAAGTGGGCAATTATATGTACAAAACTGAATATCAAAACAGTAACAGAAGAAAAAGCAGAAATCTAAGTGAACTACCACAAAATCATTTTTGTTTTACATAAAACTTACACTAAAAAAAAACAATAAATCATCAGAAACTACCATCAGTTAATACTGCATACAAAACAGACGGCGTAATCTTTCTTTCATAAACAATATCTAGTCTCAAGCGAGACTATCAAAAATTGCCAAGGCTGACTATATTTTAAGTCATCCCAGCAGGGTATTGGGTAAAGTTTTCAATCAGCAATAATCGCGTCTCGGATTAACCTCATAGACTACGATATTGCCTCTGCGAAAGAATGCTAGAAACGACCACAAGCACAAAGGCACACATTCTGTCCTGAGAACTTCAGGGATGGTGACCAATTCTGCAGTATATGCAAATGAGATCAACTGGGATTTGGGTCAGATCCCACCTGGTCGAAAAACTGTGCAACAACACATATTACCTTACTTATGACCACTACTCAGATTCACCTCAGAGTATGATTTTGCTACTGCAAAAGGCCACTGGAACTGACCCCTAAAATATCAACACAAATGCTGCGGTCACTAAGATTGACATAAGTAAATAAGCCGATTTGAGCTTATATCTAGTCTCAAGTGGGCAATTATATGTACAAAACTGAATATCAAAACAGTAACAGAAGAAAATGCAGAAATCTAAGTAAACTACCACAAAATCATTTTTGTTTTACATAAAACTTACACTAAAAAAAAAACAATAAATCATCAGAAACTGCCATCAGTTAACACTGCATACAAAACAGACGGCGTAATTTTTCTTTCATAAACAATATCTAGTCTCAAGCGAGACTATCAAAAATTGCCAAGGCTGACTATATTTTAAGTCATCCCAGCAGGGTATTGGGTAAAGTTTTCAATCAGCAATAATCGCGTCTCAGATTAACCTCATAGACTACGATATTGCCTCTGCGAAAGAATGCTAGAAACGACCACAAGCACAAAGGCACACATTCTGTCCTGAGAACTTCAGGGATGGTGACCAATTCTGCAGTATATGCAAATGAGATCAACTGGGATTTGGGTCAGATCCCACCTGGTCGAAAAACTGTGCAACAACACATAATACCTTACTTATGACCACTACTCAGATTCACCTCAGAGTATGATTTTGCTACTGCAAAAGGCCACTGGAACTGACCCCTAAAATATCAACACAAATGCTGTGGTCACTAAGATTGACATATGTAAATAAGCCGATTTGAGCTTATATCTAGTCTCAAGTGGGCAATTATATGTACAAAACTGAATATCAAAACAGTAACAGAAGAAAATGCAGAAATCTAAGTAAACTACCACAAAATCATTTTTGTTTTACATAAAACTTACACTAAAAAAAAAACAATAAATCATCAGAAACTACCATCAGTTAACACTGCATACAAAACAGACGGCGTAATCTTTCTTTCATAAACAATATCTAGTCTCAAGCGAGACTATCAAAAATTGCCAAGGCTGACTATATTTCAAGTCATCCCAGCAGGGTATTGGGTAAAGTTTTCAATCAGCAATAATCACGTCTTGGATTAACCTCATAGACTACGATATTGCCTCTGCGAAAGAATGCTAGAAACGACCACAAGCACAAAGGCACACATTTTGTCCTGAGAACTTCAGGGATGGTGACCAATTCTGCAGTATATGCAAATGAGATCAACTGGGATTTGGGTCAGATCCCACCTGGTCGAAAATCTGTGCAACAACACATATTACCTTACTTATGACCACTACTCAGATTCACCTCACAGAGTATGATTTTGCTACTGCAAAAGACCACTGGAACTGACCCCTAAAATATCAACACAAATGCTGTGGTCACTAAGATTGACATATGTAAATAAGCCGATTTGAGCTTAGATCTAGTCTCAAGTGGGCAATTATATGTACAAAACTGAATATCAAAACAGTAACAGAAGAAAAAGCAGAAATCTAAGTAAACTACCACAAAATCATTTTTGTTTTACATAAAACTTACACTAACAAAAAACAATAAATCATCAGAAACTACCATCAGTTAACACTGCATACAAAACAGACAGCGTAATCTTTTTTTCATAAACAATATCTAGTCTCAAGCGAGACTATCAAAAATTGCCAAGGCTGACTATATTTCAAGTCATCCCAGCAGGGTATTGGGTAAAGTTTTCAATCAGCAATAATCGCGTCTCGGATTAACCTCATAGACTACAATATTGCCTCTGCGAAAGAATGCTAGAAACGACCACAAGCACAAAGGCACACATTTTGTCCTGAGAACTTCAGGGATGGTGACCAATTCTGCAGTATATGCAAATGAGATCAACTGGGATTTGGGTCAGATCCCACCTGGTCGAAAAACTGTGCAACAACACATATTAGCTTACTTATGACCACTACTCAGATTCACCTCACAGAGTATGATTTTGCTACTGCAAAAGACCACTGGAACTGACCCCTAAAATATCAACACAAATGCTGTGGTCACTAAGATTGACATATGTAAATAAGCCGATTTGAGCTTAGATCTAGTCTCAAGTGGGCAATTATATGTACAAAACTGAATATCAAAACAGTAACAGAAGAAAAAGCAGAAATCTAAGTAAACTACCACAAAATCATTTTTGTTTTACATAAAACTTACACAAAAAAAAACAATAAATCATCAGAAACTACCATCAGTTAACACTGCATACAAAACAGACAGCGTAATCTTTTTTTCATAAACAATATCTAGTCTCAAGCGAGACTATCAAAAATTGCCAAGGCTGACTATATTTTAAGTCATCCCAGCAGAGTATTGGGTAAAGTTTTCAATCAGCAATAATCGCGTCTCGGATTAACCTCATAGACTACGATATTGCCTCTGCGAAAGAATGCTAGAAACGACCACAAGCACAAAGGCACACATTCTGTCCTGAGAACTTCAGGGATGGTGACCAATTCTGCAGTATATGCAAATGAGATCAACTGGGATTTGGGTCAGATCCCACCTGGTCGAAAAACTGTGCAACAACACATAATACCTTACTTATGACCACTACTCAGATTCACCTCAGAGTATGATTTTGCTACTGCAAAAGGCCACTGGAACTGACCCCTAAAATATCAACACAAATGCTGTGGTCACTAAGATTGACATATGTAAATAAGCCGATTTGAGCTTATATCTAGTCTCAAGTGGGCAATTATATGTACAAAACTGAATATCAAAACAGTAACAGAAGAAAATGCAGAAATCTAAGTAAACTACCACAAAATCATTTTTGTTTTACATAAAACTTACACTAAAAAAAAAACAATAAATCATCAGAAACTACCATCAGTTAACACTGCATACAAAACAGACGGCGTAATCTTTCTTTCATAAACAATATCTAGTCTCAAGCGAGACTATCAAAAATTGCCAAGGCTGACTATATTTCAAGTCATCCCAGCAGGGTATTGGGTAAAGTTTTCAATCAGCAATAATCACGTCTTGGATTAACCTCATAGACTACGATATTGCCTCTGCGAAAGAATGCTAGAAACGACCACAAGCACAAAGGCACACATTTTGTCCTGAGAACTTCAGGGATGGTGACCAATTCTGCAGTATATGCAAATGAGATCAACTGGGATTTGGGTCAGATCCCACCTGGTCGAAAATCTGTGCAACAACACATATTACCTTACTTATGACCACTACTCAGATTCACCTCACAGAGTATGATTTTGCTACTGCAAAAGACCACTGGAACTGACCCCTAAAATATCAACACAAATGCTGTGGTCACTAAGATTGACATATGTAAATAAGCCGATTTGAGCTTAGATCTAGTCTCAAGTGGGCAATTATATGTACAAAACTGAATATCAAAACAGTAACAGAAGAAAAAGCAGAAATCTAAGTAAACTACCACAAAATCATTTTTGTTTTACATAAAACTTACACTAACAAAAAACAATAAATCATCAGAAACTACCATCAGTTAACACTGCATACAAAACAGACAGCGTAATCTTTTTTTCATAAACAATATCTAGTCTCAAGCGAGACTATCAAAAATTGCCAAGGCTGACTATATTTCAAGTCATCCCAGCAGGGTATTGGGTAAAGTTTTCAATCAGCAATAATCGCGTCTCGGATTAACCTCATAGACTACGATATTGCCTCTGCGAAAGAATGCTAGAAACGACCACAAGCACAAAGGCACACATTTTGTCCTGAGAACTTCAGGGATGGTGACCAATTCTGCAGTATATGCAAATGAGATCAACTGGGATTTGGGTCAGATCCCACCTGGTCGAAAAACTGTGCAACAACACATATTAGCTTACTTATGACCACTACTCAGATTCACCTCACAGAGTATGATTTTGCTACTGCAAAAGACCACTGGAACTGACCCCTAAAATATCAACACAAATGCTGTGGTCACTAAGATTGACATATGTAAATAAGCCGATTTGAGCTTAGATCTAGTCTCAAGTGGGCAATTATATGTACAAAACTGAATATCAAAACAGTAACAGAAGAAAAAGCAGAAATCTAAGTAAACTACCACAAAATCATTTTTGTTTTACATAAAACTTACACAAAAAAAAACAATAAATCATCAGAAACTACCATCAGTTAACACTGCATACAAAACAGACAGCGTAATCTTTTTTTCATAAACAATATCTAGTCTCAAGCGAGACTATCAAAAATTGCCAAGGCTGACTATATTTTAAGTCATCCCAGCAGAGTATTGGGTAAAGTTTTCAATCAGCAATAATCGCGTCTCGGATTAACCTCATAGACTACGATATTGCCTCTGCGAAAGAATGCTAGAAACGACCACAAGCACAAAGGCACACATTCTGTCCTGAGAACTTCAGGGATGGTGACCAATTCTGCAGTATATGCAAATGAGATCAACTGGGATTTGGGTCAGATCCCACCTGGTCGAAAAACTGTGCAACAACACATATTACCTTACTTATGACCACTACTCAGATTCACCTCAGAGTATGATTTTGCTACTGCAAAAGGCCACTGGAACTGACCCCTAAAATATCAACACAAATGCTGTGGTCACTAAGATTGACATATGTAAATAAGCCGATTTGAGCTTAGATCTAGTCTCAAGTGGGCAATTATATGTACAAAACTGAATATCAAAACAGTAACAGAAGAAAAAGCAGAAATCAAATAAACTACCACAAAATCATTTTTGTTTTACATAAAACTTACACTAAAAAAAAAACAATAAATCATCAGAAACTACCATCAGTTAACACTGCATACAAAACAGACGGCGTAATCTTTCTTTCATAAACAATATCTAGTCTCAAGCGAGACTATCAAAAATTGCCAAGGCTGACTATATTTCAAGTCATCCCAGCAGGGTATTGGGTAAAGTTTTCAATCAGCAATAATCGCGTCTCGGATTAACCTCATAGACTACTATATTGCCTCTGCGAAAGAATGCTAGAAACGACCACAAGCACAAAGGCACACATTTTGTCCTGAGAACTTCAGGGATGGTGACCAATTCTGCAGTATATGCAAATGAGATCAACTGGGATTTGGGTCAGATCCCACCTGGTCGAAAATCTGTGCAACAACACATATTACCTTACTTATGACCACTACTCAGATTCACCTCAGAGTATGATTTTGCTACTGCAAAAGACCACTGGAACTGACCCCTAAAATATCAACACAAATGCTGTGGTCACTAAGATTGACATATGTAAATAAGCCGATTTGAGCTTAGATCTAGTCTCAAGTGGGCAATTATATGTACAAAACTGAATATCAAAACAGTAACAGAAGAAAAAGCAGAAATCTAAGTAAACTACCACAAAATCATTTTTGTTTTACATAAAACTTACACTAACAAAAAACAATAAATCATCAGAAACTACCATCAGTTAACACTGCATACAAAACAGACAGCGTAATCTTTTTTTCATAAACAATATCTAGTCTCAAGCGAGACTATCAAAAATTGCCAAGGCTGACTATATTTCAAGTCATCCCAGCAGGGTATTGGGTAAAGTTTTCAATCAGCAATAATCGCGTCTCGGATTAACCTCATAGACTACGATATTGCCTCTGCGAAAGAATGCTAGAAACGACCACAAGCACAAAGGCACACATTTTGTCCTGAGAACTTCAGGGATGGTGACCAATTCTGCAGTATATGCAAATGAGATCAACTGGGATTTGGGTCAGATCCCACCTGGTCGAAAAACTGTGCAACAACACATTTTAGCTTACTTATGACCACTACTCAGATTCACCTCACAGAGTATGATTTTGCTACTGCAAAAGACCACTGGAACTGACCCCTAAAATATCAACACAAATGCTGTGGTCACTAAGATTGACATATGTAAATAAGCCGATTTGAGCTTAGATCTAGTCTCAAGTGGGCAATTATATGTACAAAACTGAATATCAAAACAGTAACAGAAGAAAAAGCAGAAATCTAAGTAAACTACCACAAAATCATTTTTGTTTTACATAAAACTTACAAAAAAAAAAAAATAAATCATCAGAAACTACCATCAGTTAACACTGCATACAAAACAGACAGCGTAATCTTTTTTTCATAAACAATATCTAGTCTCAAGCGAGACTATCAAAAATTGCCAAGGCTGACTATATTTCAAGTCATCCCAGCAGGGTATTGGGTAAAGTTTTCAATCAGCAATAATCGCGTCTCGGATTAATCTCATAGACTACGATATTGCCTCTGCGAAAGAATGCTAGAAACGACCACAAGCACAAAGGCACACATTTCGTCTTGAGAACTTCAGGGATGGTGACCAATTCTGCAGTATATGCAAATGAGATCAACTGGGATTTGGGTCAGATCCCACCTGGTCGAAAAACTGTGCAACAACACATATTACCTTACTTATGACCACTACTCAGATTCACCTCAGAGTATGATTTTGCTACTGCAAAAGGCCACTGGAACCGACCCCTAAAATATCAACACAAATGCTGTGGTCACTAAGATTGACATATGTAAATAAGCCGATTTGAGCTTAGATCTAGTCTCAAGTGGGCAATTATATGTACAAAACTGAATATCAAAACAGTAACAGAAGAAAAAGCAGAAATCTAAGTAAACTACCACAAAATCATTTTTGTTTTACATAAAACTTACACAGAAAAAAACAATAAATCATCAGAAACTACCATCAGTTAACACTGCATACAAAACAGACAGCGTAATCTTTTTTTCATAAACAATATCTAGTCTCAAGCGAGACTATCAAAAATTGCCAAGGCTGACTATATTTCAAGTCATCCCAGCAGGGTATTGGGTAAAGTTTTCAATCAGCAATAATCGCGTTTCGGATTAACCTCATAGACTACGATATTGCCTCTGCGAAAGAATGCTAGAAATGACCACAAGCACAAAGGCACACATTTTGTCCTGAGAACTTCAGGGATGGTGACCAATTCTGCAGTATATGCAAATGAGATCAACTGGGATTTGGGTCAGATCCCACCTGGTCGAAAATCTGTGCAACAACACATATTACCTTACTTATGACCACTACTCAG
Organism: Hoplias malabaricus; assembly: GCF_029633855.1. Lineage (NCBI taxonomy): Eukaryota > Metazoa > Chordata > Actinopteri > Characiformes > Erythrinidae > Hoplias > Hoplias malabaricus. The sequence continues at coordinate 19,750,935 of NC_089803.1, read as the reverse complement.
ATTCACCTCACAGAGTATGATTTTGCTACTGCAAAAGACCACTGGAACTGACCCCTAAAATATCAACACAAATGCTGTGGTCACTAAGATTGACATATGTAAATAAGCCGATTTGAGCTTAGATCTAGTCTCAAGTGGGCAATTATATGTACAAAATTGAATATCAAAACAGTAACAGAAGAAAAATCAGAAATCTAAGTAAACTACCACAAAATCATTTTTGTTTTACATAAAACTTACACAAAAAAAAACATTAAATCATCAGAAACTACCATCAGTTAACACTGCATACAAAACAGACAGCGTAATCTTTTTTTCATAAACAATATCTAGTCTCAAGCGAGACTATCAAAAATTGCCAAGGCTGACTATATTTCAAGTCATCCCAGCAGGGTATTGGGTAAAGTTTTCAATCAGCAATAATCGCGTCTCGGATTAACCTCATAGGCTACGATATTGCCTCTGCGAAAAAATACTAGAAACGACCACAAGCACAAAGGCACACATTTTGTCCTGAGAACTTCAGGGATGGTGACCAATTCTGCAGTATATGCAAATGAGATCAACTGGGATTTGGGTCAGATCCCACCTGGTCGAAAAACTGTGCAACAACACATATTAGCTTACTTATGACCACTACTCAGATTCACCTCAGAGTATGATTTTGCTACTGCAAAAGGCCACTGGAACTGACCCCTAAAATATCAACACAAATGCTGTGGTCACTAAGATTGACATATGTAAATAAGCCGATTTGAGCTTAGATCTAGTCTCAAGTGGGCAATTATATGTACAAAACTGAATATCAAAACAGTAACAGAAGAAAAAGCAGAAATCTAAGTAAACTACCACAAAATCATTTTTGTTTTACATAAAACTTACACAAAAAAAAACAATAAATCATCAGAAACTACCATCAGTTAACACTGCATACAAAACAGACAGCGTAATCTTTTTTTCATAAACAATATCTAGTCTCAAGCAAGACTATCAAAAATTGCCAAGACTGACTATATTTCAAGTCATCCCAGCAGGGTATTGGGTAAAGTTTTCAATCAGCAATAATCGCGTCTCGGATTAACCTCATAGACTACGATATTGCCTCTGCGAAAGAATACTAGAAACGACCACAAGCACAAAGGCACACATTTTGTCCTGAGAACTTCAGGGATGGTGACCTATTCTGCAGTATATGCAAATGAGATCAACTGGGATTTGGGTCAGATCCCACCTGGTCGAAAAACTGTGCAACAACACATATTACCTTACTTATGACCACTACTCAGATTCACCTCAGAGTATGATTTTGCTACTGCAAAAGGCCACTGGAACCGACCCCTAAAATATCAACACAAATGCTGTGGTCACTAAGATTGACATATGTAAATAAGCCGATTTGAGCTTAGATCTAGTCTCAAGTGGGCAATTATATGTACAAAACTGAATATCAAAACAGTAACAGAAGAAAAAGCAGAAATCTAAGTAAACTACCACAAAATCATTTTTGTTTTACATAAAACTTACACAAAAAAAAACAATAAATCATCAGAAACTACCATCAGTTAACACTGCATACAAAACAGACAGCGTAATCTTTTTTTCATAAACAATATCTAGTCTCAAGCGAGACTATCAAAAATTGCCAAGGCTGACTATATTTCAAGTCATCCCAGCAGGGTATTGGGTAAAGTTTTCAATCAGCAATAATCGCGTTTCGGATTAACCTCATAGACTACGATATTGCTTCTGCGAAAGAATGCTAGAAACCACAAGCACAAAGGCACACATTTTGTCCTGAGAACTTCAGGGATGGTGACCAATTCTGCAGTATATGCAAATGAGATCAACTGGGATTTGGGTCAGATCCCACCTGGTCGAAAATCTGTGCAACAACACATATTACCTTACTTATGACCACTACTCAGATTCACCTCACAGAGTATGATTTTGCTACTGCAAAAGACCACTGGAACTGACCCCTAAAATATCAACACAAATGCTGTGGTCACTAAGATTGACATATGTAAATAAGCCGATTTGAGCTTAGATCTAGTCTCAAGTGGGCAATTATATGTACAAAATTGAATATCAAAACAGTAACAGAAGAAAAATCAGAAATCTAAGTAAACTACCACAAAATCATTTTTGTTTTACATAAAACTTACACAAAAAAAAACATTAAATCATCAGAAACTACCATCAGTTAACACTGCATACAAAACAGACAGCGTAATCTTTTTTTCATAAACAATATCTAGTCTCAAGCGAGACTATCAAAAATTGCCAAGGCTGACTATATTTCAAGTCATCCCAGCAGGGTATTGGGTAAAGTTTTCAATCAGCAATAATCGCGTCTCGGATTAACCTCATAGGCTACGATATTGCCTCTGCGAAAAAATACTAGAAACGACCACAAGCACAAAGGCACACATTTTGTCCTGAGAACTTCAGGGATGGTGACCAATTCTGCAGTATATGCAAATGAGATCAACTGGGATTTGGGTCAGATCCCACCTGGTCGAAAAACTGTGCAACAACACATATTAGCTTACTTATGACCACTACTCAGATTCACCTCAGAGTATGATTTTGCTACTGCAAAAGGCCACTGGAACTGACCCCTAAAATATCAACACAAATGCTGTGGTCACTAAGATTGACATATGTAAATAAGCCGATTTGAGCTTAGATCTAGTCTCAAGTGGGCAATTATATGTACAAAACTGAATATCAAAACAGTAACAGAAGAAAAAGCAGAAATCTAAGTAAACTACCACAAAATCATTTTTGTTTTACATAAAACTTACACAAAAAAAAACAATAAATCATCAGAAACTACCATCAGTTAACACTGCATACAAAACAGACAGCGTAATCTTTTTTTCATAAACAATATCTAGTCTCAAGCAAGACTATCAAAAATTGCCAAGGCTGACTATATTTCAAGTCATCCCAGCAGGGTATTGGGTAAAGTTTTCAATCAGCAATAATCGCGTCTCGGATTAACCTCATAGACTACGATATTGCCTCTGCGAAAGAATACTAGAAACGACCACAAGCACAAAGGCACACATTTTGTCCTGAGAACTTCAGGGATGGTGACCTATTCTGCAGTATATGCAAATGAGATCAACTGGGATTTGGGTCAGATCCCACCTGGTCGAAAAACTGTGCAACAACACATATTAGCTTACTTATGACCACTACTCAGATTCACCTCAGAGTATGATTTTGCTACTGCAAAAGGCCACTGGAACTGACCCCTAAAATATCAACACAAATGCTGTGGTCACTAAGATTGACATATGTAAATAAGCCGATTTGAGCTTAGATCTAGTCTCAAGGGGGCAATTATATGTACAAAACTGAATATCAAAACAGTAACAAGAAAAAGCAGAAATCTAAGTAAACTACCACAAAATCATTTTTGTTTTACATAAAACTTACACAAAAAAAAAACAATAAATCTTCAGAACCTACCATCAGTTAACACTGCATACAAAACAGACAGCGTAATCTTTTTTTCATAAACAATATCTAGTCTCAAGCGAGACTATCAAAAATTGCCAAGGCTGACTATATTTCAAGGCATCCCCAGCAGAGTATTGGGTAAAGTTTTCAATCAGCAATAATCGCGTCTCGGATTAACCTCATAGACTACGATATTGCCTCTGCGAAAGAATGCTAGAAACGACCACAAGCACAAAGGCACACATTTTGTCCTGAGAACTTCAGGGATGGTGACCAATTCTGCAGTATATGCAAATGAGATCAACTGGGATTTGGGTCAGATCCCACCTGGTCGAAAATCTGTGCAACAACACATATTACCTTACTTATGACCACTACTCAGATTCACCTCACAGAGTATGATTTTGCTACTGCAAAAGACCACTGGAACTGACCCCTAAAATATCAACACAAATGCTGTGGTCACTAAGATTGACATATGTAAATAAGCCGATTTGAGCTTAGATCTAGTCTCAAGTGGGCAATTATATGTACAAAACTGAATATCAAAACAGTAACAGAAGAAAAAGCAGAAATCTAAGTAAACTACCACAAAATCATTTTTGTTTTACATAAAACTTACACAAAAAAAAAAACAATAAATCATCAGAAACTACCATCAGTTAACACTGCATACAAAACAGACAGCGTAATCTTTTTTTCATAAACAATATCTAGTCTCAAGCAAGACTATCAAAAATTGCCAAGGCTGACTATATTTCAAGTCATCCCAGCAGGGTATTGGGTAAAGTTTTCAATCAGCAATAATCGCGTCTCGGATTAACCTCATAGACTACGATATTGCCTCTGCGAAAGAATGCTAGAAACGACCACAAGCACAAAGGCACACATTTTGTCCTGAGAACTTCAGGGATGGTGACCAATTCTGCAGTATATGCAAATGAGATCAACTGGGATTTGGGTCAGATCCCACCTGGTCGAAAAACTGTGCAACAACACATATTAGCTTACTTATGACCACTACTCAGATTCACCTCACAGAGTATGATTTTGCTACTGCAAAAGACCACTGGAACTGACCCCTAAAATATCAACACAAATGCTGTGGTCACTAAGATTGACATATGTAAATAAGCCGATTTGAGCTTAGATCTAGTCTCAAGTGGGCAATTATATGTACAAAACTGAATATCAAAACAGTAACAGAAGAAAAAGCAGAAATCTAAGTAAACTACCACAAAATCATTTTTGTTTTACATAAAACTTACACAAAAAAAAACAATAAATCATCAGAAACTACCATCAGTTAACACTGCATACAAAACAGACAGCGTAATCTTTTTTTCATAAACAATATCTAGTCTCAAGCGAGACTATCAAAAATTGCCAAGGCTGACTATATTTCAAGTCATCCCAGCAGGGTATTGGGTAAAGTTTTCAATCAGCAATAATCGCGTCTCGGATTAACCTCATAGACTACGATATTGCCTCTGCGAAAGAATGCTAGAAACGACCACAAGCACAAAGGCACACATTTTGTCTTGAGAACTTCAGGGATGGTGACCAATTCTGCAGTATATGCAAATGAGATCAACTGGGATTTGGGTCAGATCCCACCTGGTCGAAAAACTGTGCAACAACACATATTAGCTTACTTATGACCACTACTCAGATTCACCTCAGAGTATGATTTTGCTACTGCAAAAGGCCACTGGAACTGACCCCTAAAATATCAACACAAATGCTGTGGTCACTAAGATTGACATATGTAAATAAGCCGATTTGAGCTTAGATCTAGTCTCAAGTGGGCAATTATATGTACAAAACTGAATATCAAAACAGTAACAGAAGAAAAAGCAGAAATCTAAGTAAACTACCACAAAATCATTTTTGTTTTACATAAAACTTACACAAAAAAAAACAATAAATCATCAGAAACTACCATCAGTTAACACTGCATACAAAACAGACAGCGTAATCTTTTTTTCATAAACAATATCTAGTCTCAAGCAAGACTATCAAAAATTGCCAAGGCTGACTATATTTCAAGTCATCCCAGCAGGGTATTGGGTAAAGTTTTCAATCAGCAATAATCGCGTCTCGGATTAACCTCATAGACTACGATATTGCCTCTGCGAAAGAATACTAGAAACGACCACAAGCACAAAGGCACACATTTTGTCCTGAGAACTTCAGGGATGGTGACCTATTCTGCAGTATATGCAAATGAGATCAACTGGGATTTGGGTCAGATCCCACCTGGTCGAAAAACTGTGCAACAACACATATTAGCTTACTTATGACCACTACTCAGATTCACCTCAGAGTATGATTTTGCTACTGCAAAAGGCCACTGGAACTGACCCCTAAAATATCAACACAAATGCTGTGGTCACTAAGATTGACATATGTAAATAAGCCGATTTGAGCTTAGATCTAGTCTCAAGGGGGCAATTATATGTACAAAACTGAATATCAAAACAGTAACAAGAAAAAGCAGAAATCTAAGTAAACTACCACAAAATCATTTTTGTTTTACATAAAACTTACACAAAAAAAAAACAATAAATCTTCAGAACCTACCATCAGTTAACACTGCATACAAAACAGACAGCGTAATCTTTTTTTCATAAACAATATCTAGTCTCAAGCGAGACTATCAAAAATTGCCAAGGCTGACTATATTTCAAGGCATCCCCAGCAGAGTATTGGGTAAAGTTTTCAATCAGCAATAATCGCGTCTCGGATTAACCTCATAGACTACGATACTGCCTCTGCGAAAGAATGCTAGAAACGACCACAAGCACAAAGGCACACATTTTGTCCTGAGAACTTCAGGGATGGTGACCAATTCTGCAGTATATGCAAATGAGATCAACTGGGATTTGGGTCAGATCCCACCTGGTCGAAAATCTGTGCAACAACACATATTACCTTACTTATGACCACTACTCAGATTCACCTCACAGAGTATGATTTTGCTACTGCAAAAGACCACTGGAACTGACCCCTAAAATATCAACACAAATGCTGTGGTCACTAAGATTGACATATGTAAATAAGCCGATTTGAGCTTAGATCTAGTCTCAAGTGGGCAATTATATGTACAAAACTGAATATCAAAACAGTAACAGAAGAAAAAGCAGAAATCTAAGTAAACTACCACAAAATCATTTTTGTTTTACATAAAACTTACACAAAAAAAAAAAACAATAAATCATCAGAAACTACCATCAGTTAATACTGCATACAAAACAGACAGCGTAATCTTTTTTTCATAAACAATATCTAGTCTCAAGCAAGACTATCAAAAATTGCCAAGGCTGACTATATTTCAAGTCATCCCAGCAGGGTATTGGGTAAAGTTTTCAATCAGCAATAATCGCGTCTCGGATTAACCTCATAGACTACGATATTGCCTCTGCGAAAGAATGCTAGAAACGACCACAAGCACAAAGGCACACATTTTGTCCTGAGAACTTCAGGGATGGTGACCAATTCTGCAGTATATGCAAATGAGATCAACTGGGATTTGGGTCAGATCCCACCTGGTCGAAAAACTGTGCAACAACACATATTAGCTTACTTATGACCACTACTCAGATTCACCTCACAGAGTATGATTTTGCTACTGCAAAAGACCACTGGAACTGACCCCTAAAATATCAACACAAATGCTGTGGTCACTAAGATTGACATATGTAAATAAGCCGATTTGAGCTTAGATCTAGTCTCAAGTGGGCAATTATATGTACAAAACTGAATATCAAAACAGTAACAGAAGAAAAAGCAGAAATCTAAGTAAACTACCACAAAATCATTTTTGTTTTACAAAAAACTTACACAAAAAAAAAACAATAAATCATCAGAAACTACCATCAGTTAACACTGCATACAAAACAGACAGCGTAATCTTTTTTTCATAAACAATATCTAGTCTCAAGCAAGACTATCAAAAATTGCCAAGGCTGACTATATTTCAAGTCATCCCAGCAGGGTATTGGGTAAAGTTTTCAATCAGCAATAATCGCGTCTCGGATTAACCTCATAGACTACAATATTGCCTCTGCAAAAGAATGCTAGAAACGACCACAAGCACAAAGGCACACATTTTGTCCTGAGAACTTCAGGGATGGTGACCTATTCTGCAGTATATGCAAATGAGATCAACTGGGATTTGGGTCAGATCCCACCTGGTCGAAAAACTGTGCAACAACACATATTAGCTTACTTATGACCACTACTCAGATTCACCTCAGAGTATGATTTTGCTACTGCAAAAGGCCACTGGAACTGACCCCTAAAATATCAACACAAATGCTGTGGTCACTAAGATTGACATATGTAAATAAGCCGATTTGAGCTTAGATCTAGTCTCAAGGGGGCAATTATATGTACAAAACTGAATATCAAAACAGTAACAAGAAAAAGCAGAAATCTAAGTAAACTACCACAAAATCATTTTTGTTTTACATAAAACTTACACAAAAAAAAAACAATAAATCATCAGAAACTACCATCAGTTAACACTGCATACAAAACAGACAGCGTAATCTTTTTTTCATAAACAATATCTAGTCTCAAGCGAGACTATCAAAAATTGCCAAGGCTGACTATATTTCAAGGCATCCCCAGCAGGGTATTGGGTAAAGTTTTCAATCAGCAATAATCGCGTCTCGGATTAACCTCATAGACTACGATATTGCCTCTGTGAAAGAATGCTAGAAATGACCACAAGCACAAAGGCACACATTTTGTCCTGAGAACTTCAGGGATGGTGACCAATTCTGCAGTATATGCAAATGAGATCAACTGGGATTTGGGTCAGATCCCACCTGGTCGAAAATCTGTGCAACAACACATATTACCTTACTTATGACCACTACTCAGATTCACCTCACAGAGTATGATTTTGCTACTGCAAAAGACCACTGGAACTGACCCCTAAAATATCAACACAAATGCTGTGGTCACTAAGATTGACATATGTAAATAAGCCGATTTGAGCTTAGATCTAGTCTCAAGTGGGCAATTATATGTACAAAATTGAATATCAAAACAGTAACAGAAGAAAAAGCAGAAATCTAAGTAAACTACCACAAAATCATTTTTGTTTTACATAAAACTTACACAAAAAAAAACATTAAATCATCAGAAACTACCATCAGTTAACACTGCATACAAAACAGACAGCTTAATCTTTTTTTCATAAACAATATCTAGTCTCAAGCGAGACTATCAAAAATTGCCAAGGCTGACTATATTTCAAGTCATCCCAGCAGGGTATTGGGTAAAGTTTTCAATCAGCAATAATCGCGTCTCGGATTAACCTCATAGACTACGATATTGCCTCTGCGAAAAAATACTAGAAACGACCACAAGCACAAAGGCACACATTTTGTCCTGAGAACTTCAGGGATGGTGACCAATTCTGCAGTATATGCAAATGAGATCAACTGGGATTTGGGTCAGATCCCACCTGGTCGAAAAACTGTGCAACAACACATATTAGCTTACTTATGACCACTACTCAGATTCACCTCAGAGTATGATTTTGCTACTGCAAAAGGCCACTGGAACTGACCCCTAAAATATCAACACAAATGCTGTGGTCACTAAGATTGACATATGTAAATAAGCCGATTTGAGCTTAGATCTAGTCTCAAGTGGGCAATTATATGTACAAAACTGAATATCAAAACAGTAACAGAAGAAAAAGCAGAAATCTAAGTAAACTACCACAAAATCATTTTTGTTTTACAAAAGACTTACACAAAAAAAAACAATAAATCATCAGAAACTACCATCAGTTAACACTGCATACAAAACAGACAGCGTAATCTTTTTTTCATAAACAATATCTAGTCTCAAGCAAGACTATCAAAAATTGCCAAGGCTGACTATATTTCAAGTCATCCCAGCAGGGTATTGGGTAAAGTTTTCAATTAGCAATAATCGCGTCTCGGATTAACCTCATAGACTACGATATTGCCTCTGCGAAAGAATGCTAGAAACGACCACAAGCACAAAGGCACACATTTTGTCCTGAGAACTTCAGGGATGGTGACCTATTCTGCAGTATATGCAAATGAGATCAACTGGGATTTGGGTCAGATCCCACCTGGTCGAAAAACTGTGCAACAACACATATTAGCTTACTTATGACCACTACTCAGATTCACCTCAGAGTATGATTTTGCTACTGCAAAAGGCCACTGGAACTGACCCCTAAAATATCAACACAAATGCTGTGGTCACTAAGATTGACATATGTAAATAAGCCGATTTGAGCTTAGATCTAGTCTCAAGGGGGCAATTATATGTACAAAACTGAATATCAAAACAGTAACAAGAAAAAGCAGAAATCTAAGTAAACTACCACAGAATCATTTTTGTTTTACATAAAACTTACACAAAAAAAAAACAATAAATCATCAGAAACTACCATCAGTTAACACTGCATACAAAACAGACAGCGTAATCTTTTTTTCATAAACAATATCTAGTCTCAAACGAGACTATCAAAAATTGCCAAGGCTGACTATATTTCAAGGCATCCCCAGCAGGGTATTGGGTAAAGTTTTCAATCAGCAATAATCGCGTCTCGGATTAACCTCATAGACTACGATATTGCCTCTGCGAAAGAATGCTAGAAATGACCACAAGCACAAAGGCACACATTTTGTCCTGAGAACTTCAGGGATGGTGACCAATTCTGCAGTATATGCAAATGAGATCAACTGGGATTTGGGTCAGATCCCACCTGGTCGAAAATCTGTGCAACAACACATATTACCTTACTTATGACCACTACTCAGATTCACCTCACAGAGTATGATTTTGCTACTGCAAAAGACCACTGGAACTGACCCCTAAAATATCAACACAAATGCTGTGGTCACTAAGATTGACATATGTAAATAAGCCGATTTGAGCTTAGATCTAGTCTCAAGTGGGCAATTATATGTACAAAACTGAATATCAAAACAGTAACAGAAGAAAAAGCAGAAATCTAAGTAAACTACCACAAAATCATTTTTGTTTTACATAAAACTTACACTAAAAAAAAAACAATAAATCATCAGAAACTACCATTAGTTAACACTGCATACAAAACAGACGGCGTAATTTTTCTTTCATAAACAATATCTAGTCTCAAGCGAGACTATCAAAAACTGTCAAGGCTGACTATATTTCAAATCATCCCAGCAGGGTATTGGGTAAAGTTTTCAATCAGCAATAATCGCATCTCGGATTAACCTCATAGACTACGATATTGTCTCTGCGAAAGAATGCTAGAAACGACCACAAGCACAAAGGCACACATTTTGTCCTGAGAACTTCAGGGATGGTGACCAATTCTGCAGTATATGCAAATGAGATCAACTGGGATTTGGGTCAGATCCCACCTGGTCGAAAATCTGTGCAACAACACATATTACCTTACTTATGACCACTACTCAGATTCACCTCACAGAGTATGATTTTGCTACTGCAAAAGACCACTGGAACTGACCCCTAAAATATCAACACAAATGCTGTGGTCACTAAGATTGACATATGTAAATAAGCCGATTTGAGCTTAGATCTAGTCTCAAGTGGGCAATTATATGTACAAAACTGAATATCAAAACAGTAACAGAAGAAAAAGCATAAATCTAAGTGAACTACCACAAAATCATTTTTGTTTTACATAAAACTTACACTAACAAAAAACAATAAATCATCAGAAACTACCATCAGTTAACACTGCATACAAAACAGACAGCGTAATCTTTTTTTCATAAACAATATCTAGTCTCAAGCGAGACTATCAAAAATTGCCAAGGCTGACTATATTTCAAGTCATCCCAGCAGGGTATTGGGTAAAGTTTTCAATCAGCAATAATCGCGTCTCGGATTAACCTCATAGACTACGATATTGCCTCTGCGAAAAAATACTAGAAACGACCACAAGCACAAAGGCACACATTTTGTCCTGAGAACTTCAGGGATGGTGACCAATTCTGCAGTATATGCAAATGAGATCAACTGGGATTTGGGTCAGATCCCACCTGGTCGAAAAACTGTGCAACAACACATATTAGCTTACTTATGACCACTACTCAGATTCACCTCAGAGTATGATTTTGCTACTGCAAAAGGCCACTGGAACTGACCCCTAAAATATCAACACAAATGCTGTGGTCACTAAGATTGACATATGTAAATAAGCCGATTTGAGCTTAGATCTAGTCTCAAGTGGGCAATTATATGTACAAAACTGAATATCAAAACAGTAACAGAAGAAAAAGCAGAAATCTAAGTAAACTACCACAAAATCATTTTTGTTTTACAAAAAACTTACACAAAAAAAAAACAATAAATCATCAGAAACTACCATCAGTTAACACTGCATACAAAACAGACAGCGTAATCTTTTTTTCATAAACAATATCTAGTCTCAAGCAAGACTATCAAAAATTGCCAAGGCTGACTATATTTCAAGTCATCCCAGCAGGGTATTGGGTAAAGTTTTCAATCAGCAATAATCACGTCTCGGATTAACCTCATAGACTACGATATTGCCTCTGCGAAAGAATGCTAGAAACGACCACAAGCACAAAGGCACACATTTTGTCCTGAGAACTTCAGGGATGGTGACCTATTCTGCAGTATATGCAAATGAGATCAACTGGGATTTGGGTCAGATCCCACCTGGTCGAAAAACTGTGCAACAACACATATTACCTTACTTATGACCACTACTCAGATTCACCTCAGAGTATGATTTTGCTACTGCAAAAGGCCACTGGAACTGACCCCTAAAATATCAACACAAATGCTGTGGTCACTAAGATTGACATATGTAAATAAGCCGATTTGAGCTTAGATCTAGTCTCAAGGGGGCAATTATATGTACAAAACTGAATATCAAAACAGTAACAAGAAAAAGCAGAAATCTAAGTAAACTACCACAAAATCATTTTTGTTTTACATAAAACTTACACAAAAAAAAAACAATAAATCATCAGAAACTACCATCAGTTAACACTGCATACAAAACAGACAGCGTAATCTTTTTTTCATAAACAATATCTAGTCTCAAGCGAGACTATCAAAAATTGCCAAGGCTGACTATATTTCAAGGCATCCCCAGCAGGGTATTGGGTAAAGTTTTCAATCAGCAATAATCGCGTCTCGGATTAACCTCATAGACTACGATATTGCCTCTGCGAAAGAATGCTAGAAATGACCACAAGCACAAAGGCACACATTTTGTCCTGAGAACTTCAGGGATGGTGACCAATTCTGCAGTATATGCAAATGAGATCAACTGGGATTTGGGTCAGATCCCACCTGGTCGAAAATCTGTGCAACAACACATATTACCTTACTTATGACCACTACTCAGATTCACCTCACAGAGTATGATTTTGCTACTGCAAAAGACCACTGGAACTGACCCCTAAAATATCAACACAAATGCTGTGGTCACTAAGATTGACATATGTAAATAAGCCGATTTGAGCTTAGATCTAGTCTCAAGTGGGCAATTATATGTACAAAACTGAATATCAAAACAGTAACAGAAGAAAAAGCAGAAATCTAAGTAAACTACCACAAAATCATTTTTGTTTTACATAAAACTTACACTAAAAAAAAAACAATAAATCATCAGAAAATACCATTAGTTAACACTGCATACAAAACAGACGGCGTAATTTTTCTTTCATAAACAATATCTAGTCTCAAGCGAGACTATCAAAAACTGTCAAGGCTGACTATATTTCAAATCATCCCAGCAGGGTATTGGGTAAAGTTTTCAATCAGCAATAATCGCGTCTCAGATTAACCTCATAGACTACGATATTGTCTCTGCGAAAGAATGCTAGAAACGACCACAAGCACAAAGGCACACATTTTGTCTTGAGAACTTCAGGGATGGTGACCAATTCTGCAGTATATGCAAATGAGATCAACTGGGATTTGGGTCAGATCCCACCTGGTCGAAAAACTGTGCAACAACACATATTAGCTTACTTATGACCACTACTCAGAATCACCTCAGAGTATGATTTTGCTACTGCAAAAGGCCACTGGAACTGACCCCTAAAATATCAACACAAATGCTGTGGTCACTAAGATTGACATATGTAAATAAGCCGATTTGAGCTTAGATCTAGTCTCAAGTGGGCAATTATATGTACAAAACTGAATATCAAAACAGTAACAGAAGAAAAAGCAGAAATCTAAGTAAACTACCACAAAATCATTTTTGTTTTACATAAAACTTACACGAAAAAAAACAATAAATCATCAGAAACTACCATCAGTTAACACTGCATACAAAACAGACAGCGTAATCTTTTTTTCATAAACAATATCTAGTCTCAAGCGAGACTATCAAAAATTGCCAAGGCTGACTATATTTCAAGTCATCCCAGCAGGGTATTGGGTAAAGTTTTCAATCAGCAATAATCGCGTCTCTGATTAACCTCATAGACTACGATATTGCCTCTGCGAAAGAATGCTAGAAACGACCACAAGCACAAAGGCACACATTTTGTCTTGAGAACTTCAGGGATGGTGACCAATTCTGCAGTATATGCAAATGAGATCAACTGGGATTTGGGTCAGATCCCACCTGGTCGAAAAACTGTGCAACAACACATATTACCTTACTTATGACCACTACTCAGATTCACCTCAGAGTATGATTTTGCTACTGCAAAAGGCCACTGGAACTGACCCCTAAAATATCAACACAAATGCTGTGGTCACTAAGATTGACATATGTAAATAAGTCGATTTGAGCTTAGATCTAGTCTCAAGTGGGCAATTATATGTACAAAACTGAATATCAAAACAGTAACAGAAGAAAATGCAGAAATCTAAGTAAACTACCACAAAATCATTTTTGTTTTACATAAAACTTACACAAAAAAAAAAACAATAAATCATCAGAAACTACCAACCGTTAACACTGCATACAAAACAGACAGCGTAATCTTTTTTTCATAAACAATATCTAGTCTCAAGCAAGACTATCAAAAATTGCGAAGGCTGACTATATTTCAAGTCATCCCAGCAGGGTATTGGGTAAAGTTTTCAATCAGCAATAATCGCGTCTCGGGTTAACCTCATAGACTACGATATTGCCTCTGCGAAAGAATGCTAGAAACAACCACAAGCACAAAGGCACAGATTTTGTCCTGAGAACTTCAGGGATGGTGACCAATTCTGCAGTATATGCAAATGAGATCAACTGGGATTTGGGTCAGATCCCACCTGGTCGAAAATCTGTGCAACAACACATATTACCTTACTTATGACCACTACTCAGATTCACCTCACAGAGTATGATTTTGCTACTGCAAAAGGCCACTGGAACTGACCCCTAAAATATCAACACAAATGCTGTGGTCACTAAGATTGACATATGTAAATAAGCCGATTTGAGCTTAGATCTAGTCTCAAGTGGGCAATTATATGTACAAAACTGAATATCAAAACAGTAACAGAAGAAAATGCAGAAATCTAAGTGAACTACCACAAAATCATTTTTGTTTTACATAAAACTTACACTAAAAAAAACAATAAATCATCAGAAACTACCATCAGTTAACACTGCATACAAAACAGACAGCGTAATCTTTTTTTCATAAACAATATCTAGTCTCAAGCGAGACTATCAAAAATTGCTGAGACGGTTTTTGAAACGGACGTTGGCGGATTCATACCGTTCCAAAAACCATTCTAGCACTTTATACACAAAAAAACGTTGACATCATTTTCACCTTGTGTTAATCAGTTTGTCATCTCACAACTACAAACACTCTTTAAAACTTACATAAGGAAATCGTCTTCTTTTGCAACCCAGATACCAGGTATCACAACTGTCACCTACTACTCTGGGACTGTAGTATCTCGCTTCCTTAACGAACAAGAGTTCCTAGTATTTTGATTCCACGATTTAGGAGGCTTTCAAATGCTTATAATTCTGTCTTCTGCACACTGTATATAAGTCTTAAAAAGCTGGAAATTCCTCAGCTGTGTGTTTATTCATTATGTATAAACAATACGTCTTTTACGTTGAGCTAAATTAATGGAAAAACCATGGAAATGCAGCTGAAAAGACGGAAGACACCAAAAGGTGGCATCCGTGAGCTGTTTAATAAAAAGCCTGAAGCCATACTGCTCTCAGAAAATAATTGGCCCTTGGCAAACCAACGAAAAACACAGCGAGTGCAGCTGAATTATTGTCTTATGGTGAGCTTTAAGTTGTCACAAAAGCTCTCGGTTGACCTGAGCTCGATTGTAAAATTAATAGTATTCAAATGTGCGGTAAATATGTGTTTTTTCAATTTGAAAGGTGTCAGTTTCAGTTAAAAGTTGCTAGGACTGAAGTAGTCCTTTAATATTTACATATTGTCAGTTGTGACTGAGTGGTGGCAGTCAGTCCAATATCATTCATATATATATATATATATATATTTAACATAAACACACACTATGGTTTTCCCTGATATTATGGTTTTCCGGTCTGCAAACACAGACAGCTTTGCTCTGCTATGTGCTCAAAGGTGATCTACAAACACTTTTGTCTTGTGCCACAGTGTTGGTTTGTTTGGTTTTTAAATGTGTGGAATTCAGCTCACATTCATATCATGCTATCTCTAGCAACACCAAAAAACAAAAAACAGAGAAATAACAGCATTGCAGGTTTTTTCCCTGAACACTACAAATCTAGACTTTGACCAGGATTTTGAACTTTCTGATACATTTGAACACTTCAGCCTTAAACCACATGAAAAAGACCCCCATTGCCTTGGCTGCAGGTCTCTGAGCATTTCCAAATCTGATGGACAGCAAACAATCACATTTTTAACATATTTTCACTTTCAAGTCAGTGCTTGTTGCATTCCACTGAATCCCAAATATCACAGCATGATTTAATATATTCCCAAATATCACAGCATGATTTATATAAGTCTCACGTAAAGTACACAGTTCATTGAGCAGGATTAGACTTAGTCCATGTCTCAGTGTAAAACAAGACTGTATCTTAACATATGGGTTGTCATGTCTGACAAAAACGCATGCACAATATGCAGAGATAGAGTCGCCTCAAAAGTATATGGACTCAAATGTACACATTTATAATGAAACAAATGTGTTTAAAAAAATGCATGTGTTTAAACCAGTTTAAACTAAGGCTGCTGTAAACGCAGAAGAGAAACATCCGTGTTTGGGCTGATTTTCTTGCAGTAGTATCTGCGAGACTAATGGGATCCTGAAAATCATTGCCTTCCAAAGAAAAGCATGTATCTCCATTTTGTAGATGTTTAATTTACTGACATGTCATGATGTCATGATTAATGGACCAGTGGAAATGCTCTAAAATGACTGAATTAAATCTTTTTACATTGAGGTTCACTGAACGTTAAGAAGGCGTTCCTTCTCCTGTAAAGTTACTGTTTTGGAGATGTTTTTCGTAATGCAGTGTTTCAAAGATAGTGTCAAACAGGCAAATACAGACAGCCAGATTTATTACATCAAAAAGCAAGGAACCGGTCCTGTCAGACTGCAGGGTGGGGATTTAGAGCTGCAGGCAAGCAGCAAAGGTGAAAGTGGAGATGGAAGCCAGAATTAATTTCATATTCAAAGATCAGGGAGTACTGACTGAAGGCAGAGTTACATGTAAACAACTTTAAGATATTAGGGATTTTTTCTTGGGAATAACGTCTAAATTTATAATTCTGATGAACTGAAATATGTTTTTAGAGTTCTAATCCACGACATGTTTCAGCTGCTGCTCGCTAATAGTTTAGGGCCTCTGTAGATTGAACCAAGAACTAAAGGAAAAACAAGAATACAGTATAGATCAAAATTAGGGTTATTTATTTTGAGATTAGCTTTTATTTTTAGGGCAAGAATTAGTAGAATTTCAAATAAGGATCTCCAGCCTGGAATGGGTTGAAGCCAGACTTCACTCAGGTCAAGGCTCTTTGTGTAGTAGTTGAGTGTGTTTAAAGTCACATTAAGTCACATTGTGAAATCCACTCTCCAGTTCCAGTGTTTTGTATGTACACAGTGATAAGTCTTCAAAGCCTCATGTACAGCAGGAAAATTACAGGAAATGTAAAAACAATAAAGCCAGTCACTTCACCAATCCCTTCCCGTTAGTTAGGTCACATTAAACAGGTAAATATTTTAAAGACCCACGTCCTGTTTCCTGTTATTACAAAACACTCACAGGAGTGTGTCATTTGCCTTCAACCTAAAATGGGAGTAAGAATGAAGGCAATCACAATTAGCTTTTATATATTTATACATTTTACTCCAAATCATCCAGCACTATACCATACATACTTCCTATTGTTATTTAACAGCCTAACAATGCCAAGCTCAGGAGCAATTCAGGGTCTCCTGCTAAGTTCTGAGTGCTTTGCCTATGAGGAATTACCATGGCTTAATTCCTGGGATTTGAACCCACAACCTTCTGGATACTGACCTACCGAAACTTTATATATATATGTCATCCAACACAATCAGTCTAGTAATGAAAATGCAGTCATGTGACTCTCCGTGACTCTACTTGGCACCAGATAAGGAAATTACTTTCCAGTAGAAATTCTTATCATGTGTTAAGCCACACTGCACCAGCTGTACATTTATGGACATACAAAATACACCAAGTTAAAAACACCTCTGAGTCACTCACAGACTGGGTGGGTATATGTAAGACAGCATTCAAAATAAACTTTGATTTATTGCTCAGATTGCTAAACAGGAGGAGCACAGCTTACAGAAAATTAGTGGAATGATGAACAACACATTATAGCTGACAGCTGGTGTGTCTTGCTCTGCAGGTATTTTCCCTGGTAATTGCATGATGGGAAATCACATGAACAATGCTTGTCTAATGCAATTTCTGTACACCTTCATACATTTTTGTTTTTAGGTTTTGAAGTCCTCATCCTGTCATTGATTTTACTCCTAAAACTCCTCTCTGTTAATCAGAATTACACAGAAGTGAATTCCAAGACCTAATGCCTTAAAGGGTGGTGTACCCCTTTCCCCCAGTTTCATAGGGCCTTAAATTATTGTCTGTGATATGCTTTGGACATAATACTAAAGGAATAGGAACCAGAGCACCATTCTCAGTGTCTAAACAGCCCTGTTCCGAACAGCCAGTTTCAACATCTTTACCTTTAACAGGTTCACCTTCATTTAGTATACACAGATCAATGAATGTACAAGTAGTCCCCAACTCGATCAATGTGTATGCCTCTGCCGCTCACCTATGGTTCAAGCTGTTATGGACAGCCCAAAACTATGAAGTTGACAGAACTGGTTTCTTAGATGTATAACATCACAACCCCTGGCTTTCTGAATCTGCTTGTTGAAAATGTCACTAGAATACTGCACTTTTAAAGTAAATGATGCGTCCTCTGGCTTGCGAACAACACCACACTGACATGTTTAAAAAGTTGATTTTCACTGGAGGCCGACTTAGAATGGGAAGTGTCATCAGTCAGGTGTTGCGTGTATGGCATTATGAAACACACAAAACATAAACAAATCTTTAAAACCAGCCTTGTATGAAATATCACACTGCATAACTTAATACCCAGTACAGAGTCCTCATCTCTGATGGGTATCTTATAACACTCCACACGATAGCAGGCACAGTATATGTCCAAATTGAGGACACCTGCTCTTAAAAAATTTAATTCTGAATTCTGTGGTACTAATCAGGAGTTTTTGCCCCATTGCTGTAGAAACAGCTTCTCTCTGAGATTTTTCAAACATGGTTGAAATAACTGAATGGCTTTCAGGCTTTGGAAGATTAGAGAGGTCAGGTACAGATCATAAAAGATTATTAAGAGTCACAAATGACACTCAACCTGAACCCAAGGCTATTGGATTGAGATCTATCAATGTCGAGGACAAAGTTCTGATCCACAGCCCAATGCTGTGTGTCTTACAGCATCTGAACCATAGAGTATTGAAAAATGCTGTATTGCTGTTTGTTGAAGTATTATTATCACTGAACACTTAGACTGGTGAGATTTCATGTGTTTTTGCGTGTTACTGTTGTCATTGTGCAAGCACTATCTAAATTGTTGTGTAGAATGTGCTCAGGTGGGATTTTTTTCTCTAGTTCTAGTCCATTTTCACCAGCTTGAGACAGCTATCTGTCATACTTACCAAAGATAACATTCCTATCTTTAAAAAAACACACACACAATTTTCAGTCTTTTTGGTAAATGTATGCTATTATAAAGCATCAAACAAAAAACCAAATGCCATCAAACAAAGCTTTTTTCTATGTCTGAAATAAATACAAAATCATCCGTTCTGTGGAAGTTAGCATAGGTGCTAATAACATAATATTCCTAACAAGCTTATGTCATCTTAGTGCAGGGGTATCTAATCCATTCTGACACCCATACTAGCACATTTGAGCTTTTTCACACTGAGGAAAAACTGATATATGTAACTTTGTAAAAAGTAAAACAGTTATGAGCACATCAGTGTATGATGCTAGTTGATATTCTGGCACTCTGACTGGTGATAGAGCTTGGTGACATTATCCTCATCTGGAGGATAATTAGTTAAACTGTCATTAACTTCTATTGCAAGTGTTACCAAACAGGAGGAAATCACCCTTAACTACAAGGTCCGTATTCATTGGATCATTTATTAACTGGACAAGTAGACAGCAAAAATTTAGTTTTCTCAGTGTGACCTGTGAAGGTAGAAAAGCTGAGCAGTGAGGCTTGTAATGTGAACAAATTCACTTACTCCCGATAATCACAACCTTTTTAAGATAAGCTCTGTTTTCTGTTTGAACAGGACTCTGTAAGCACTTTTCCAGGAGTAGGAGTAGTTACTGATGAATTATATTAATAGCTATTTCAATACAGAACTACATCCTTCTTTCTCCTGGACTTTCCCTATGTAATCATTTGCGTTCTTCTTCCTTTAGTTTGGCACATTGCAGAAATTACTTGCAAATAAACCCTAAACAACCTGACCGCATGGTAATCCTCTTTCAGCCTCTTCTATTTAGTGTTTACTAAATGCAATTCAACAGCTAAAGAGATTTTGTTGAGTCAACTTTTCATCTCTTTTGTCAGAGAACCTCTTTGTATAAAGCGTTTCAAGTACAGTCTCTAACCCTAATAACCCCCATTTTGCTCTCTCACACACTTTTTCACTCCCCCTCTCTCTCACTCTCTTTTTTTTGTAAAATGCAATAACACAATTTGTTAATTCTCATGAACTTATATTTAACTGACAAAAGTAACATTTTTACAATGTTTTCACTGATCAATTGTAAATCTAAACGGATTTATATTTGAAGAGTGCAGTTTTTTGCTTATTCTGGTTTGACAGAGTACTTCAGCTGCTCAATAGTTTGTGGTTGCCACTGTCTGATTTTTCTCTTGATGATGTGACAGATTTGGACTGCAGGCTCACACTCTGTGTCCTGCAGAAGGTGAAGAATGCTCAGCTCATCACTGATGTGCAGCTCACTGTCTTTAGTGACCACCAGCACATCATCACCAGGCTCTTACCAGCCTGTCTCACACTGTATAACACTGTGAATATGTATAAAAACTGTGAACACTGATAGAACTAATATGGAATGAACACTGATAGATATGATATAGAATGAACAACCATATACACAGCAAACTTCTCACAGACCGTCAACCAGAGCAGGGCTCAAGCCTAAAACCCAAGAGCCTGGAGCTGAGTGATGGCAACACTACCTATTTCACCATGAAGATTCAGCACCAAGTTAAATAAATAAATTATATATATATATATATATATATATATATATATATATATATATATATATATATATATATATATATATATCAATGTTTGTTCTATATACAGTACCAGTCAAAAGTTTGGACACATCTTCTCATTAGTCATTGGTGGAATAGAGCTATCACTGTATAGAACTGTGTACCAGCCCCTACATCTACACAACCCCAGTTATGGTCTCAAACACATTAAGAGAGCAAGCAGTTCTACAGATCAACTCTTGATAAGGCCACAGCTGTTCACTGAAAACCATTCCAAATAACGACCTCATGAAACTGACTGAGAGAACGCAAAGCTCTTATCAAAGCAAAAAGTGGCTACTTTGAAGAATCTAAAGTATAAAACATATTCTGGTTTATTGAACACTGTTTTGTTTACTACATAATTCCATATGTGTTCCTTCATAGTTTTAATGTCTTCCACATTCACTTACAATGCAGAAACTTTGACTGGTTCTGTACATTCACAATATGTGGAAAATGGCCCAGAATAAAGACTCCCTGAGTGGGCATGTCCAAACATTTGACTGGTATTGAATATCAGGGCACTTTCCGTATATATCGATGTTCGATGTTCATTCCATATATATCAATGTTCATTAAATATTCCCTCCTGTTTGGCTTGCCATAATATATATATATATATATATATATATATATATATATATATATATATATAGCGATATATAGCGAGAGAGAGAATATTGGTATATACATTTTAAATAATATATATATATATATATATATATATATATATATATAATATATATGATAATATATATATATATATATATATATATATTATCATAGACATATATATTTATATTTCTTCCATGTATCATGTTGTTTACTTGTATGTCTACTGAACATTATCTATTTATGAAAAACACACTTCACAAAAACTGTTCTGGGTTTCTTCCTTTCATAAGTGAATAATGCATTTTTTTTAAACATTAGTTATGTATCTTGCTTTGTCCTGATATTAGTTAATCTGATATATTACCAGGCTAGATACTGTAGATAAAGACGAGCCCAAATAACCCTAGAAGCCCCACCCTTTCTCTCCCTCTCTGCCCCTTTTTATTGTCAACCCCCTCCTCACTCCCTGTCTGATCAATGGAAACACTGGTAATGGGGCAGCAGCCTGTGTGTTGGCTGAGCAATTCATAACTGTCTCAGTCTTCTCAAGAGGATCACTGTTGTCTTGGAGAAAGAACGTGTGGAAAAAGAAGGATTACAAAGTTAATGAAATAAATCAGAATATGAAAAGGTGTGAGGGGCCAAAACATGTGAAAGGATAAAACACTTTTCTTTTTCTTTAATAATTGCAACAATAAGATCCAGGGCCAAAGTATATTCATCCAAAGTGGTTTGGTGTTCAATGTCTCACTCAACAGAAACTCAAGGAGTCAGAATTATTCAGAGGTAATGATAGGAACCAGATGTATGAAGATGTTTCCTGCAGGGTTAGATGGCTCTAAAGGCTCTCTCATAGAACCATGTTATACAAAATGATACAAATATGTTTTGGCTGCAGACTTAGCCGTGCCTCTTTTCCTGTTAACACTATTGTGTAGAAACTGAGTCTATACATTTCTCTAAAATCAACAGTTTCATTTTTAAAAAACCCTATGTGTTTGTTTGTTTCTTCATCTCAAAGACTGAATTATAACTGAAATTTTGACAGATGGGTGGAGTTCCCCTTTGAGTAAAGTAAGATGGGGGAGAAGGCTGTGTTGAGTGTATGAGAAAGAAAGAAAAGGGGAGGGAAGAGGGAGGGAGAAACAAAGAGGAATGCTATGATGTCACTCCACCCCACTCACATACAAAGGCGTGAGCAAGTAAGCGCACACACACACACACACACACACATACATATACATACATACACACACTCACTCACTTCAGCACACTAAAACACTAACTCGGCTATACTTACTCTCCGGCTCTCTTTTAGGATGTGAGTATGTGTTTACTTTCTTCTCTTTCTCTGCTCTCAGCAAACTCTTCAGTAGAACCTTGTTCATTTTTCAGCTTCTGTTCTTTGTTTTATTCTGAGCACTTTAGGACTGCTCCGTTAACTCATACTTTGTGCTCTTTTGGAGAAAGATTTGCTCCTTTTGGCTGAGTTACAGGGAGTTTGACCTCTGGCTGCATTGGCTTTTATTCATTGCTTTTAAAAGCAGAATCTGATTTGACTCTCTCTGTGTAAATGTTTAATTATGTCCGTAATTATTGGCATTAATAATGTTTAATTATTGGCATACTACATTTTTTCCATGTTGTTGAGTCTATTTCACAGTTAAATCTTTTCTTTAATGTTAGAGGCCTCTCTCCAGTTAACTTTTTCATGCTGACATTAGGATGTCTCTTAAAAATTCATTCTTATCATTGGTTTGGTGTTTATAAATCTCACTTATAACTTGGTCCCAAAAAATGTCCACTGTAAACTTTTGCAGGAAACATTTATATAATGTAGTAACTTTAAAAGGCTTTTTTAAAGCACTTAAAGGAAAGTAAAGAAAGAAAGGTATAATAAAAAAAGGGTAGAAAGACACGTAAACAACACTCAGAGTGGTTTGATATAAAATGCTTTATTCTAGGAAAAATCACAGACTCAGAATTGTCCACTATGTTGGTGATAAGAACCAGACGTCTGCGGAGTTGAATGCTTAAAGCTCCCTAACAGACAGTTGAGTTGTTTTACAAAATGGTCCTCCAGGACCACTATAAGAGTGCATTTTGTCTCTATCAGGTCTATTGTGGACCATTCAGGAGTCTCAGAGGGCCACATTAGACCTATCATTTTCAAGAACCATTCATTGAATAGATATTTCAGGAATCAAAAGTGGTTCATTGCTTCAACGGTACATCCATTTTCTTTTTTTCCCCCAAGACTGTATCTGATTACTGTGCTGACCACAAACAATTGTAGCATTAAGTTGATGTGAATATAAGCCAAAATGGGTGGTGCTCATGGTTATGCAGGCTTTGTGACTTGAATGATCACACCGAAAAAACACACTGATGTGTACTTTTGAAAAGAGGGCAGGTCCCTGTAGGGGAGGTGTGAACTGCTTTTCTGATACATGTGATGAACTTACAAAGAGGCACTGAGAATCACAAGACAACAGTGATGGAACAGGGCTGAGAAAAAAGAAAGGAAGGAGGGTGCCTCAAACTTCACAAGCCAGACCAACAGTTCATGATAAAGGCTGGTGGATGAACTAGATAGTCATGAGGGATGGGTACACTGAGTGAGTGAAAGAAAAGGGTTCATTTGTTTAAATCAACAGCAGCTGCTGAAAAGCATGAGGAGAATACAGAAAGGCCAAACAGAAGGCTAGACTAAAACAGACTGTCTTTGTCAGCACATGCAGAGGTTTGGGATCATATGAACAGAGGCTACTCTCATGAGCCCAAAAAAAAACCCTTTCAGTTGTTACCGAACAATCATGTACTTTTTTTGCATTATGGTATATAATGCAGTAATGTCTGATACAAACACAAATGGTGGCAGTTGGGGTTGGTATTGGCTTTTGCTTTTAGATACCCTGCATTTACCTCTTTTCAAATGTTTTAAATGTCTATACATGTAACTTTCAAAATGGTCTCAAATTTTTTTGTGAGCTTTTGGACATCAGGTTCCACTCAACTAGGAACAAGTTTCTTTAAAACAGTTTCATGTGTAAATACTCACAGATACTGTTTACTACATGATTTAAAAAAGAACGCAGTGACGCAAAGCCTGTCCAACAGGAGGAGGGACATTCTTGCACTCTTAAGAAAACAGCTGTGTCAAAAAGTACTTTAAAAGCAATCCTGTTGAAGAGCTGCTTTTGTATTTCCATGAACCACTCACTGGTGGTAACTTTAATCACTTGAAATAATCTTTTAGGCACCATTGTATTTAAGGGTGTGGAGAACATTTATTTTGAACAGTGATAACAGTAATAACATTTGGTAAGCTCATCTTAAAGTGAGGAATGTCCAGTAAGAGTCCCTTCTTCCAGGCTTGACTTGTTTGGCTAAAAGAGATATTAGCTTTTTTGAAATGCCTGCTGCTAAAGGATGTGTTAAAACTGGTTAAGTGTTTGCTAACTCTGTGCTAGCCGTGTGGTGGTTTCTAATTAGCACAATTTCTAAAAAGGTGGTTCATTTGAACAAAGGAGGAAATAACGTTTACAGATTTTATGAATGGTGAAAACACTTAGCACGTGGCTAAGTTCATGTAGAAGTTATTAGCCTAAATTTAGCATGGCTAATAGAGCCTTGCCTGGCTGTGAGTCTTTACTGGCAAAGTTAGCAAAATGTAGCAAGTACAATCAAACTGTTTCTTTAAGAATAAAAGCTGGGTGGTTTTAGACAGAGACATGGAAGCGTGCCAGACAAAGTCAGGCTGTACCAAATGGCAACAGATGTTGTAATGTATCCATGCTCTCTGCCTTTGTCCCCACAGAGCTCCAGCGAGTGAAAGGAATGATCAGAGAAGAAACAACACAAACAGCGCCAGCTACAGGACGAGAGCCGTACATTTCCCTCTAAAAGGAGAGAGAATAGGGGAAGCACTTTTGAGGGGGAGTGTACTGTTTACTTGCATTCACTCACTCACACACACACACACATAAACCGTTCAGACCAAGCCAGCCAACACTCGCTCCATCATGCTGCAGCAGATCCTGGCAGACATGTACATCGACCCAGACATCCTGGAGGCCTTGAATGAGGAGCAGAAGAAGACCCTCTTTCTAAAGATGAGAGAGGAGCAAGTGCGGAGGTGGAAGGAAAGAGAGGAGAAGGAGGGAAAAGAGGGGAGGAAAGAAAAGCCCAAGCCAAAGAAAGGTAAGAATTTCCTTCTAACATAACAAACAGCAGGATGTCTGCTATATACATTAGAACCACACCATGTCCAAGGCTGCATACAGTAGTAAGGCCTACCACACCGAGCAGGCTATACTTTTAGAATAATTAACTTTAAATTTAGAACATTTTTACTATTTTGATTTTTTAAAATAGTTGCACATACTTGCAAATTGCTTTAAGCACCAAGAAAAACAAACAAACAAACAAAAACACAGCAACTGAAAGGCTCTTAAAAGGAACATACCTTTTTTGGGCACATTTAGCTTTAAGAGGCAGTACAAGCAAGTATAAGACCTGACTTCTGTTTTTTTTTATTATTATTATTATTATGTTTTGTGGAAGTGGTAGTAGGCTTCTGTTCTTGTTTTGTGGTAGTGGAGGTTTTGCCATTGAAAAACTCACCTTCCTGTAGTATGGTGAATTTTTGCTTTTGTCATTTAGCCTTTGTTAAAATCCCAGGTTCACAGTGGGACGGTCTAACAAAATGCCCCGGTATTTTTGTGCTCAGAACATTCTCTGTTTATGTGCAAGTTATTCCTAGAACAGTAGAGCATGATTAAGCCAGTTCTCATTCAGTCCAAACAAAACATATGGTGCCAGATCATCCCCTACATAAAAGAGGAAGCAGAGCTTGTAATGTCCTGCATTATCTAATAGAAAACCAAACACATTTTTAAAGGATAAGCTCACGCTCATCTTGGATTGAGAATGTTTTTTTTAAAACAAAACCCTGAGGGAAATTAATTTGAGGCGTGAGGGAGGGACACACAAGCCATTTACAAAGACCTTCTCCAGTTGCAGGCACTCTAAAAATGTTAAACACTGAAGGCTTATAAAATAAATTCTACCATTCTTCACATAGCAGTTTTAGCATGCAATGTGTCTGAATGATTGAACATCTCTCAGATTGGGCCACAGTGAAGTTCAATACTAAGACTACATCTCTGCAATTTCACACAGTAACCTAATGCCATTTGAATTCCACTCATGATTTACATAACTCTCACATGCATTCCTATAAGCTCATGATTGACAAAGCAGATAGTTTTGATACCGAAACTGGATTGTTCAAAATTTACAAACAGTAAAAAGCAGTTTGGGGTTGTGGGTTCAGTCCCCACCTTGGTTGAATATTCTGGTTTGTTCTCCCATTTTCTGTGTGGTCTCCCCATATGGATGACCTCCTGGGTCAGTGATAGAACTAGGATGATTTAAACATTAAAACCAATTTGGGCAGCCCACCTGAAAACACATTCTTTCCATAATTAGACAACACACTTTGGGCCAATTTGAGCCCCATGAATAGAGATTTACTGGGCTGCCCATATTTATTCCATATTTGCAACAATCTGGGTCCCACTAGTAGGATTTACAGGGGCAGCAGGACTTGAGACAAGAATACATGGCTTGTGTCACCAGTCCTTATTAAATGAAGTAACACAATCAATGAAGCTTGTATGTGATCTAGCTCATAGATTCACGAGAGAAACAAGCAGAGAAACATAGTTGAGTCTAACGCGCTAACAGGTTTCCATTAGATGTTATGATGAAAATGCTAATATGGCTAACATAGCATAACAGTGTTTTTTTTCCTCATTATGCTACGCAAAGAGGTAGTGTGCTTCTGTGCTTCTGAGTTTTGAGACTATTGCCAGTTCTGGGAGAGTTCTGGGAGAGGAGCTGTGTATAAGTATCTTATTAGTGTTCCCATTCGTTTACATTAGTGCAGAAGTCTGAAACCAGACAACAGTATGGCACCCACGCCAGAACAAAACAAACATGACTGCAACCCATGAGTAGGAGGATGTTTGATTGGGGATGCTGTAAAATATACAGTAACCCCTTCCCCTAACCTGGTGAACTGTAGGCACAGGCCAAAAACCATTTAGGAGCCTTAATGTTTCAGAGTGTACATTCTGTAGGGAAGTGGCAGGTGAGTAGATGAATAACACATATCAATATATGCATAGCATTGCAGATAAGAGGTAATTCACACTCAGCATGTGTGGAATCTGAGACATGGTAGCTGCAGAACATTTTGGGAACTTTTTCCCAGGAAGAGAAAAGAGCATGGGGTTAGATTTGTACAACGGATGGAATCTGGCCAGTCCACATTCATCCTGTTCTGCTGCATTGTATTCAAAAAAACACTGTGGGGAAAGTCAGTGCTATTGGCAAGAACATTTCACAGAACAGACACATCACATATACACACCTGCAGGTATGGACACTGCTTGACCTCATCAGAATGTGCCCTGCCACATGGGCCTGACGTCATGGAGCCTTTGTATTACGGCTGTACTGCTAGACACAAAGCTATCTTTATACTGTGACCACGTGGCCAGCGTCTTGATGGTTTTCTTTTGGGCATGTTTTTAGGCTTGGCCTGACCCTCTAAACGTCTTTGACTCCATAGAATTATCAGCTTACGTCAGTTGAGGCATAATTGAAGCCCTTGCTAAATTTGCCCTTTCTCTATTTCAGCTTATTGTGTCTGTCATCTTACTCCCTGTCATTCTCTCATTTATCTTATTTCCTGCTCACTTTCTGTATTGTTTAGCATATTAAGTCTCTCACACTCTCACCATTTATTTATTTATTTGTTTTGTTTATTTATACATTACTCAGTGAAGGTAGTGTAAATCTCTCTCTCTCTCTCTCTCTCTGTGTTCATGTGCAAGTTCAGTAAGTCAGTGCGTTGGTGTTGTATAGATTCTCTGAGTGGATGCTGACTCAGTGATGGTGTGTTGTAGAACTGTCCAGGCTGAACAGCAGTGGTTTCTGTTGGCTGATGAGGCTTGTGTACACAGCAGAATGAAACTGGAGTTTGCACCTGTCTTGCTCCACAACAGCTGAAACGTCTGAAAAGGGCAGTTTCTCTTAACCCCATAAATACTAATCCCACCTCACACAAACACAGACTACATAATTAACTCACAGAACACATGTGTCTGGAACACGGAGTGTCCAGTTGGGAAATGCACTTAATGTAAGTTTTTACCAGTCTTATCTCACACAGGCCTTTTATCCAAATATGTTGCAGATTTGCTTCCTATGAATCCTGTATTCATAATGCTTTTTGTACATGCCTTTATAAGGAGCTTTATATTTTATAATGCATTACAGAAGACTGTTTAGTTTTAATACACAAATGAGACAATAAAATAAGCTTCAATTATTTCAATAAGTTTATTTCAAGATTTCACAATGCATTATAATATTTTGTTTTAAAAGCTAAGCACCAGCTCTATGAAAGTGTCAAACAAATAAATACAGTGGAAGTTGAGTTCCTAACTTGTGTTTATTGATAGTCAGAAAACATGTTATTTCTTACTAATTCAAGGAATAAAGTTTAAAAGACCGTTGCCTGTTTTAGTTGGTGTTAGTTAACGTTAGCTTGACTTGCTAAACTCGGTGGCTCAGATTATACTCGGCTACGTAGCTGCATTACGGAGGTTTATAGTGTCGGAGGAATTCGAGTTCGACTTCGATCACATTTACAAGAATAACGGTACCTCTACATTTGAGTTTAGCTTATTGCTAGGCTATTGTCATGAATAATGTTGGTTATTTAGCTAGATACTGTCATAACAGTCAGTCATAACGGTGTTTTACCGCGGCGTTGTTCAGCTGTTGTCCACCAGTGACGTCACGGTTGCGTTCAAGAATTTCTGTAGCGAGCTCGGGTTTTTCCGTCAATTTAATAAAATTGTCAGCTTTAAAGCAAGTTAAGCTGCTATTTTCATTTTAATTCATACTTATTTATGTCAGTAACTAAAATAATGTGAAATATTCATGGAGGTTCATTAAGTGGTGCTTAGCCTTTAAAGAGAACAAACATTTTAACACATGATATTTGACATTGGCATCACTGGCATCACTGTGAGTCGAATAATGTGATCTCCTGAAGATAGGGCAAACTTTGTGGCACTTGTGAAACACCCAATTAAAATGTAACAGAAGTAAAATGTTCTATTAACACAGTGACAGTGCTTTATTTATAGTAGTTTTTAATTTTTTTTTGTCCATTTATTCAAATATTTTCATCCAGTGTAATTGTGGTGGCGTATTCACATGGCATTAAAATAAATAATCCAAGTTATTGTTAAATATTTCATAAATGTCATTATCTGGGTCATAATGAGTGTGACCAAATGAATGCCTCCCCCACAACCCTCAGGGAAGGTATTATTTTGTTTTACTGGCTTAACATGAAGTGGAATAATAGGTGCTTAAATGTACATAGGTGCGTCAAGAGTGCACATTCATCACGCATACATGCACACACACTTGAACCTCTGTGACCCAGTCCACAATAAACAGACATCATTGCTCATACACGAGTGTACACACCCACAATATCGAGACAGGTCATGATTTCTTGTTTGCTCAGACACTGTTATGTGTTTACTTATGCTAAATAGTGGTGGCGGGCCCGTGCACAACAATGTGACTGATTTAGTGTAACACCACCAAGCAGATAACAAGCAAATACAAACAGATCACAAGCACAAATACTGAAACATTGATACTGATGGGAAACTAGGATACAGTACAATGCAATGTGTACACAAACTCTTTAGTTCACTGGAGCTGTACTGGATTTGCAGGAAGCGGCCATGCAAATATATGTCGAGGTCTGCACGTAGAGGTGGGTGATTATAGCAAAAGTAAAAGAATTACTGACTCCAAACTCAAACAGAAACACTTTGCTATGCCTATTAAAGTCCTTGGGCAAGACTCCTAAAGCTGCATTAGCTTATATGTGTAGTGTTATTTAAGACTGTAAGCAGCTCTGGAAAAGAGTGTCTGTCAAATGTTATAAATAAGTATCTGCTCCTCTGGGTAAGCTGTAGGAGACATTACGTTTTCCCTCGGTACAAGGTTGAATTCCTAATGTGAGTTAGCAGAAATTGCTTATTAAATGACTCTTTGCAAAATGTGCGTAAACATGTTTGGGCATGTAGTGTATTTAACACAGATAAGATAATAAAGAGGGACTGTGCTGTACTGTAAGAATGGAGTGTCCTATATTCTTAGCAGTTGCTTAAACCTAAAACCTCTAAGAAATGTAACACTGGCTTTTGTTTGGCTGTGGTTACGTGTCGTGCTCTCATCTGTTGCTTTTTGTTGTTTCGTGGATTTGTTTTCGTGCCAGCACTTTTGAATGTGGTTTCTGTTTTCCTCGCTGATTTGCCTCTCTGCTCGAAGATTTGCATTGAATTTTAGTTATTTTTTTTGCTCTGTTTTACATTTCGGGCTCATGAGAAACCTTTTGTTCTTAGGTTTGTGTTCTCTGAAGTTCAGAATTGTGGTGGGGGTATTTTTGGGTTGTTATGGTTTCTATCTGAGAGGAGATATGTACCTTTTCTCTTTAGGAATGTGAAAGTCAGATGACAGTCTGCTGATGCCTGAGGTTCTAAGAGGCCTGTTGAATTCACGGAAGGCCTGGATCTCCAGCTGATCAGACCTTCACTACTATGGAGGTGGTTTGATCAGTCACTGTCAGGGTTGATGATGATAATAATAAGTACCTCAGTTAAACACTACAGGAAGATTATAGGAAAAAATAAAAAAGGGTTGAATCATTTATTTTCAAAACAAAAATAACTTTCAGGTTTTTTTAGGTATCATTAACAAGGACATCACAT
Source organism: Hoplias malabaricus (assembly GCF_029633855.1). Lineage (NCBI taxonomy): Eukaryota > Metazoa > Chordata > Actinopteri > Characiformes > Erythrinidae > Hoplias > Hoplias malabaricus. Next base: position 19,719,119 of record NC_089803.1, on the reverse strand, counting down.
AGTCCAGTGGCAAAAAGATAATGCTAATTAAAGGTGTGTGTGTGTGTGTGTGTGTGTGTGTGTGTGTGTGTGTGTGTGTGTGTGTGTGTGTGTGTGTGTGTGTGTGTGTGTGTGTGTGTGTGTGTGTGTGTGTGTGTGTGTGTGTGTGTGTGTGTGTGTGTGTGTGTGTGTGTGGGGAGCTGTTGACTGAAAGGCACTAATGCTTTGACACCCTTTGAAACCCCTGATCTCTTCTTTCAGCTCTGAATCTGTGCTGTTATTGGATCTTCTGTGGCTGTCAGGTTATCTGTCTGTCCGTGCGTCTGCCGCTGTGCTTGGCTGAACCTGTTTCTTACACAAGTCTCCTGCTGGCCCTGTTGCTGTTGTCACACTCCTTGGTGCGGTGAATTTTTCCTGACGTGAATTCTGAACATCCCTCCAGCTTCCTCGTGCTTCACCTGTCTCACCCATCACTTGTCTCATGTTTTTAATGAAGCTCCTCTGAGTCTGCACTCCTCCCATCACTCTGTTTATCCTCCAGTGAGATGGATGGAATGTGCTTTCTAGTTTTTATTGCAGGGCCTAAAGCTACCGCACTGTCCCCGGTGTACCAGTGAAACATTCTTCAGAGTTCTCTTATATAAGACAAGACAATTTAACGAGGATTGCTCTCGTAACCTGCGATCAGCTGCTGAGGTTACGTTCTGTGGCATTCGATACGGTTACATCACACTGGAATGATGATGAGGCGGATGGTGTGAGAAACAGTGAAGAGGGACGTGTGGATTACCGACTTTGTTGATAGATAGAGAGAGAGAAACACAGTAAGAGAGCCATGGGTCTACTGAGAAGAGGGGAGGGAATGATGGGAAAAGAGACATGTAGATATACTAGGACAGAGAGGGGGAGGTAAAGAGAAGAAAATGAAAAAGTTTTAGCTTGGGGATGGATACTCTGAGAGAGAGTTATTCTGAATATGTTTTCTTGATTTCTGCTACATTTGGGATATATAGTGAAACTGTATCATATGAAGGGCGGCATGGTGGCGCAGCAGGTAGTGTCGCAGTCACACAGCTCCAGGGGCCTGGAGGTTGTGGGTTCGATTCCTGCTCCGGGTGACTGTCTGTGAGGAGTGTGGTGTGTTCTCCCTGTGTCCAAGTGGGTTTCCTCCGGGTGCTCCGGTTTCCTCCCACAGTCCAAAAACACACGTTGGTAGGTGGATTGCTGACTCAAAAGTGTCCGTGTGTGTGAGTGAATGTGTGAGTGTGTGTTGCCCTGTGAAGGACTGGCGCCCCCTCCAGGGTGTATTCCCGCCTTGTGCCCATTGATTCCAGGTAGGTTCTCGACCCACCACGACCCTGACCTGGATAAGCGCTTACAGATAATGAATGAATTAATGAATGTAACATGATAATGATGAATGTTAGGGTGCCTAATTTCCAGACACCTAACCAATCAACATGTAGTTAATGCTGATAACTATTTAAATGTTTATTTACAAGAAAGTCATACATATACAGCTCCTTTACTTTAATAAACAAAGTTCCTCTTTTGTAGAATATATTCTGTACAGCTCCATTATCTAAATCTTTAGTGTTGTGGCGCCCTCTGCTGGTCTTGCACAAAAATACTCTGATGCAGGGTCCAAATCCTACATCTGATCATGTTTACATATGCTGGAGATCCTCTGTTGTTTTCTGTATCAGTTTATTTTTCCATAATGTTTTTTTTCTCGCCTCAATCCATTTTTATTTTTATTTTTTTACCATGGCTTAGATCTATTGGACTTCCTGCTATATATGGCATGTCACTCAAATGCAGTCCTGACTGAACACAACCTATAACTTAATTTTGAGTAGACGGGACTAAACTGTTGTTAGCTGAATAAGCAGAGGAGTTAACAGCATCCCAAAAAAGGCTATTCAAAACGGGCTGATGTCCTGTGATGGACTAGTGCCCTCTCCACGGTGTCTTCCTTCCTAGCACCCAGTGAATCCAGATAGCTTCTGGTTCCACCATAAACTTGAACAGGATGAAGAAATTAAAGAAAATGAATGAATAAAAAGGACTGTGGTTGAAGCTTAGTTTCCATTTATGGACTGTTTGGACTGGGAAGAGAACTGATTCTCTTTATAAATAAAGGTGCTTTAAATGTTATGTGACTTATGAAAATCTTCTCAGATAACTGTCTATATTTACATTGCAAACTACATAATTAAAGAATGAAATAAAACACTCCAGAAATCTATGATATGATTGAATAATTTAAGTTTTTTTTCCCTGTTTGTTGTCCTCAGGACCCTGTAAGAGTGTGAGCTGGCTCCTGGGACGAGACGGAGAGGTGCATGTGTGTATTATTGGAGAAATGGAGGAGAACACGTCACCCAAATTCATCTTGTCTGAACTCAGGGAGCAAAAGAAGACTGACCCCAGCAAAGCCAACAGGTAGTGTACTCCTTAAATATACAGCTCTTACACGCATGCTATTGGCCCAGCTGGAATTTCACTTACAAGCTGTTTTTGAGGACAGCTGAATAGGACCTATCCCCACAAAGCTGATATTCTCCAGCTATTAAATGTTCAGTTTCCACCTTGAATGGTGCAGTAGTGTCTTAATAAGTAATGCTCTTTTCTGGTACTTTTTTTTTTTAAACAGACCTCAAGCTACAATGCCTCTCCAAAGCAACATGGCCAACAGACCTGTCCAGCCGGCCAACACAAAGCCAGGAATAGAGCTACTGCTCAAAGTGAGTATGACTGAGTAATTGTGCTTGTGTAAATACAAAAATGCATGCATTCATATGCGTGAACGCAGACGAAACAAATTCCCTTTTGTGTTTCCTATTGTCAAGTCCAGTCCTGACACAGAAGTCCATATGGACTTGTAGCACTTGTAACACTAGGTAGAATTCAGTAACTTTACTCCTGGGCTCCCTCTACAGTTGAAGTGTATAAATTACTTTTACAGCACTGTCCTGAAATTAAGAGGCAGGAGGGGGGAGGGGAGGATGGTTTCCTACACTCCTCCAAAAGTTACACAGTGCAGTTTCTGTAATGCTGAGCCTGAAATAACAGCAACAAAGGCTCTATTCTTCTTGGTACAAGCCAGTGATGTGCCACAATGATTTTGAAGATGTTATTCAAGGTAAAATTATACATAGATGTATTACAACACTGCAACCTGCCATATATCCATTGATGATTCATTGAGAATGTGTGTTTAAATCCACTTTCTTTTAACTGAGTAGCTGAGTTTAAGCCATTGGTCAGTTTTTCTTCTCTACAGCAGCCTGGTTGTGCCGAGTCGGTCAGAGTTGATCTCCTGAACGCAGTTGTGTTATACTTCCAGAAAACCCAAGACATAAACTCAGGCTCAGGGTCAGACTCCACGAAGCAGGACAGTGACTCGGACTCTCTGGACGAAATGAAGGACCAAAAGAGAGATGATTCCAATTCCTCAGACTCCTCCAGCTCCACTAACAATCACAACAGTGATGTGACGTCCAAACCCCACAGGACAGACAGAGACACGTCTGTAACAGAGAGACTGAACCAGCTCAATCTGCAGAAAAACGCCAAGGAGCAGCTGTCAGTCAAAACTGAGCCCAGCCCACAGGACACGCCCACACAAGAGAAAGGTAAATCAACAGTGTGAAAGGTGTGGTGTGCTCTATGGGAAGGATGTGTAGTGTGTAATGAGTGCCATCTAGTGGACGTGTAGCAGCACTGACGCTGGCTTTTTCCTCTGTGTTCAGTAATGGAGGAGGGCCTAGCTTTTATTCTTTTTTTTTTTTTGTTCTCTGTTGTACATAATATATTATTAATTAATCATTACATGGTATTTAGTGAACAGTGTTCATTCTTACTCTCTAATTCCTGGTCCTTGTGGACGCCAGGACCTCTATTCACGCTCAATTAATTCATCCTCATGAAGAAACTGATTCTGTACTAATTAGAAGGGTGTGTTGGTGCAGAGGAAATGGAACGCTTTCCTAGGTTTAAAAGTGTGAAACACTACCCTACCCCAATCCTACACGCTGTTTCTATACCAGAACTGTGATGAAAACAAAATCATTATTTTTTTTACCTCTTTATCCTGTGCATTTTTTTTATTTATTTATTGCTTATTTTATATATTTTTTAATATTTTTGGTGATGTTTGTGACAGAAAATCAGTGTCAAAATGTCCAAAACATCAGCGAACCTACACTTTAGTTCTGGGAAATAATTTTGCGGTAATTTCTGGGAAATTGTGGTAAATAAGAGGGCATTTAGAAGCCCTCGAATGTTCAGTTCCCATCACCCCCACTGTGAACAATTCTGACTCTGTACAGTGTAACAGAATGTGGGTCAGTTGTACCAACAAGGGGTGGGTTACGTACAGAGTGATTCCATTAATAGAGCTCAGACACTTAGTCCCAAGTTGGATGGGCATGTCTGTGGAGGACATTTTTAGCTCCATTTGTAATGCTGTCAGTTTGAATTCAACCAAGGAGTCTGGGTGTTTCTTGGCCCAAGGAAACAAACACACAGTTTTAAGAGAACTGTTTATTTGCCTGTTAAATAATTTAACAGGCCATGGAAACCTGTACGTATCAATTATATATGATGGATATGAAAGTTTTGAAATATTGGCTGGTGTGTGTTTATAGATCTCAGTTCTCAATTTTTTTTCCCTAAACACAAGAGTAGAATCCAACAATGCCGGGGCACCTCAGTCGGATCTGCAGGTAGTGTCAGTGCCACACAGCTCCAGGGTTCCTTTGTTAATTCCTCATCTCAGGCTTGGCTCTGTGTCTGATTCTGTAGTTTTTTTCCTTAGTCCAAAATCTCATGCAGATGGGTGAGTGAATTACAGAAGACAAATATGGAATGGAAAACTAACAACATCCATAGTCCACTTGGTTTCAATTTTCAGAAAGAAAAAAAAAATTATTAGTGGATTGCCTGTAATATTTTCATTCAATACTGATAACAGCATGGATTGGTAATATTGGCTGATTTTCTCAGATAATTATTATTGGCACAGTTATTGTCTGATATTGAAAGTGCTGTGGGTTTGTAATATCTGCTATTACTATGAGCCAACTGATATACTGTCACCGGTGTATATACAGCTCATAGTGTGATGAAACAGACCAGAAGTTGAACTCGGTGGTGAAACAGGCTCAGGAATCTAAAGCCCTTGAACTGGATGGACACTGGCCAGGTCCCATTCAGTATTAGCTTCTCTCTCTTACACTCATTTCTTTCTCCGTCTCTCTCTCTTTCTTGATAGAAAGCACATTCTACCAAGTACAGTTCATTTTCCTCTTCTTCGTTTGTGCAAATTATACAGTGAAAGAGTGGGAGAGACGAAGAGGGAGAGGTGGAGAAAGAGGGCAGACTTGCTCCCATTTCTAAACCCTGGTCTCCATGGCGACAGCCCAACACAGTCAGAGGGTCACGGCTGCAGGGAATGGACAGAGAGACATTAAGAGGAAGTACAGATCAAAGGGCAGAAACGGAGAGAGAGAGACAGGCTGACACAGACATAGAAGTGGAGGGAAAAAGAGGGGGAGAGAGAGAGGGAGAAGAGAAGAGAATGTGATATGGAGATGAGAGTGAGACGGAGGCTGACAGACAGAAGAGGAGGGGGTGGGAAAGGGGAAGAGAGGTAAGTGTAGACGTTGAAGCCACTGTAGGGTGCGCAGTGTCACTTGGGAGAAAACAGACCATCCATGGGTCGTGTGTGTGTGTGTGTGTGTGCCTGTGTGTGTGTGTGTGTGAGAGAGAGAAAGAGTGTGTTAGCTCTAGGCTTTAAGCCCTCAGGGAGAAGCTAAAAATATGGTCTATCTCACTCTTCTGGCTGCTCCTCTGAGGCTCATCTGTCTCTACAGCACTGTCCATCCACTCCCCTCTCTCTCTCTCTCTCTCCACTTCTCTCCTTGTAACTCTCTCATGCAGTTTCCGAATCATGCATCTCACCTTGTTTAACACATTCAGATTGATATACGTTTTTTCCTCTTTTCTTTGCTTATCCCCCTGTATTTCATTCTTTATTCTCTCTCTCTCTCTCTCTCTCTTTCTCTGTATGTCTGTCTATCTCTCTCTATCTCTCTCTCTCTCTACAGTGTGGTTATCCTTTGCTTTCCCTCCTGTGACCTCCAAATCTGTCCTGTGTGGATAGAAGTAGAGTGTGTGTGTGTGAAAGAGAGGGAGAGAGAGAGAGAAGAGACAGCTGTGTATATTGAATTCCCAGCTGGTCCATGTCAGGGTCCACAGAGCTTTGTACAGGCTGGAGAGATTTACAGCCAATAAAACAGCTTATCATTACACGACTGATGATTGAATGTTTGTTTGAGCTCCAGGTTAACCTCATGTCCTGTCCAAATGTCTAATGACCAGGGGTGTGATGATGGTCTCAGGTCAAGGTTTGATTTGATTCACGATACTGAGTTTATAATATCATATTCAGTGTCTTCAACAAATTATGAAGGCTGAAAAAAAGTCTTGTTGTTGCACAACTTACTAATGGCTCAAAGCATGGGAAACAGTACATACTGATGTGGGTCAGATAGACTGTGACCTCTAGTGTTCAGATATTGTAATAGATATGTTCAGGCTCCAATTATTAATGCATTCAATCCAAAAGTCTATCACTTTATATTTAGTGAATTCCAATACTGAATAATGTATCCACAATGAGGTGTTCTGGACCAGCTGCACATGAGCCTACCATGAGTTTACCATGACCAGTGCAAAGTTTGGACAAGAGGGGTATAAAGTGTGACCTGCATTGGGCAGTGGAGCATTGCAACATTGTTGTCCAGAGTGATGGGGCACAGCTTTGGGATTGGTTGGCGTATTGATCCAGAACTCATCCAACAACAGTTCCTGATCTCACAGACATTCCTGTGGATGATAGCCATCAAAGCCTCACAGCAATGTTTTTGAAACTTGATGAAATGTCATACTGTTACCCCCTCACTAGTTACAGTCTGTCAACCCATTTTCTCTCTCTCTCTCTTCCCATAGAAATGAATTACGGAATGTTAAGAGATTCAAATTCTAACTGTCATCTATGATGTCACAATAGACTCACTGCTCACCCCGCTTTCTCTGTCTCTGTGTGTAGGTGTGGCCAATGAAAAGTCGATCAACTCTAATTATGGAAGCCGTGTGGCTCAGCTGAGGCGGAACTTTAACGCTCCGAACACCAAAACCACTTCACCATGTGCCAAACCGCCCATCCCCACCAAACCCGCTCATCTGCTGACCTCTGCTTCAGCCAGATAAACACACTCTCACACAGAGCAAATCGCCTCATCTGCCGGCCTGTGTCGCCATCAGATAAACACACACACACACACACACACACAAACACACAAATCATCTGAGCATTGAACTCTTGTTAACGTTCCTGAAAATAAACCTTGATGAACAGGGGCGGAGAAATGGACTCGCACTCACATCTTCCAGCCACATACTAACCCACAGCTGATATACAGCAGCCCAGGGAACCTACAGAATCATACTGAGACCAAAAGAGAGTGTGTTAGTGCATACAAAGCCAAAAGTGTCTCGATGTCTGCACTGCAGCACCACATCTCCAAAGGGTCAGCCATAAACACACACACACACATGCACGCACACACACAAACACAGCCATGGCTTTCATGCCTCGGCATGCCTTCCTGAATCTGGTTTTCACAATCTATGGCGTCCACTGTCCAGTGGGCTGAGATTTGTGCTAATGCTTTCATATCTCTGTGTCTTTGTTTTTATAACAAAATGAGTTCTCTGGAAGGGAAGAAAAAACAATGTTTTCTACTCTTTTTGTATTTTCAAACGTGCTTTTTGTAAATAATATTGTACTGTATTAAAAGTTGCAATAAGATGTTGTTGGAATTAATTGTCCCATGTTTCGTGTTCTGCATCTCTCTACATGGTGTAGTAGGTAAATGACAGAGTAATCCACAAAAGCTAGGTTTATAGCGTAGAACAAGGCTGCCCAAAGTGTGGCCCAAGAGGACGTTTTATTTGACCTTCTTTAATGATGCTCAAAGTCACATCCCCAATCCACTGACGGAACCTGTATGGTTTTTATACCTCATACACTGCTGTGGAATGTCAAGGACTTTCATGTCAAAATAATATTAAATAGAAGATACTCAGATGTTTGTGTCAGAAAAACCAAAAGCATTATAGAAATATATATTCTCTATATCAAAAAAAAAAAACACTACAGTTTTGGAAGTTCACATAATTTTCTTTGAGTCTCCTCTACATTAGAATTACAATGTTGTTTCTCAGCTCTGAAATATCTTCTAAAAAAAGCTACAGACAGACAACAAGGACGTTGATTTAATGTTTTGGCTGTTTGGTGTATATTGTGTCATGGCCCTGGCCTACAATATGGGACATTGGCCCCTTGTGATTTAAAGTTTGGGAACCTATGATTTAGAGAAAGAATATAAGAAACTTGAGATAATCTATAAGGGAATAATCTGTGTTATGATTATAAATGCCAAGTGCCTTCGTTCACTGAATATACTCAAAGTGTGAACATGAAATACAAGTGCAATTTGATGGAACTTGATTCAATATGAAAATATTGATTCATTTGGCAAATTTCCTACATTTGGCAGTTCATTATGAACTGAAAGATGCAGAGCTCAAATAACAGTGGTCCGCAGCTGGTCGGTAAAGTGTTCGGTCGGCGGCTCATTCTGGATGATTCCACACACAGCTGGGACAGGCTCTTATCAAAGCATCAGCACAGCCAAACCCTTGACAAGAGCTTCCACGCAACATACACACACTCACGCACCCCCACACATACACATAGGAGCCATGTCCACAAGATTAAACTCCTTCAACTTGCCTTCTCCCACACTCAGAAGCGGACTATTGAGGCTGTTTACCAGACATTATGTGAACTTGGCTCACAAGAACAAAAGCTGATGCTGCCTATTAGTCAGTTTGTCAGTAAAGGCATGGAAACAGTAATGCAGCCCAATTTGAAACATAGTTACTTTGATGTATTTTCAATCAGACCTGGCTAACATGGTTAGCATTAACCACTTTCTCCTCAATCCAGACATGACATCAATGTGGCCAAATATGAAATTTAATTGCCAGCCTGAATGTGCCTCCAAAAGCATGCCACTGTTACCACTACAAGCCAAGGATCATCCATTACCATAACTGTGTCTGTTTCCCATCAGTATTTCTGATTGCTTAAAAAAAAAGAAGCTAGATTCTGCTACGCTTTGACCAATCAGTGATCTGCATTATTTCTAGTTCCGCAACTATCGCAGCTGGATATTTTTGTACTTCCTAGGTAAGACTGGTAACCAAATTCAGCTCCGGTCCTCTGGTTTTGTACAGTACAGTACAAAACACAATTTGCTATGGAATCATAAGATGTGTGTGATTAGTTTTCTAACCAAGCCACTCTATCCACTGAAAACATGCCATTAAATAAGCTGTCAGTCTATGATCCCAGCACTTAAAGGAGGAATGATCCGGTAACGAAGATCATATGAAACCACACTGGGGCATTAGAACCTTCAGTTACAATATTAACATAATATTATAACAAAATACCCATTTCCCTGATATTCCTCTTATCCCAATGGTATTTGATCCACCAAGAAATGTTGCATATCAAAATTAAATTTTTGTTTTGCATAGAGCCATGAAGCTAATGTAGCTAACAGATAGTGGAGGCTGATTAGCCTTTTGCAAAGTGCTTGAATAAATCATCACAACATAGCCTCCCATGTTGAATCTGTAATATCAAATAGACCTATGTTTGTGGTTTCTGACACAGAGTGACACATTTATATCAATGAAAATGGACAAAGCTACGAAGACAACTCAGGCTGAAAAGTGAATGCTACTGTTTTTATTTCTCTAATCTACATAGTGTAGCATGGTCTATTTTAAAATTAGTTGGTTCAACTGATGATACCATTCCACCGGGGTCTAATTAAAAACACGTATCTCTATTTTTATCGTACTATTTCTAGTTTACTACATCATTCGAACACATTAGCTGTCCTTCACACTGTGTGAAAATGTCATGATGAATGGGCCAATAGAAAGGTTTCAGAACTACATGAAATTAAATCATTTTACATTCACTTCCATTGAAATAAAGCTACTATTTTGGGAGATATGACTGGACAGAGACAGTAAGACAATAAATGAGAACAAGAAATGAAATTAAGACATGAAGAAGAGAGAGAAGAAGCAATGCAGGGGAAGGATTAAGAGAGGTGTGACTAGTATAAAATGGAGGGATAGTTGGAGAGAAGGGGAGGAAGATGGAGAAGAAAGGAGAGCTGCAAAAGTATCTAAGGTCATGAAGAACATAGGGCCATTTTGCAAACACTGGTGAATTAATGTAGTCTTCATGTAAACTGCACGTTCACTTTTGTTGAGGTCAAAGACTCAAAGTCTAAATACTTATGGACAACAGTCCTGCAGTTTTCTGTTTTCACTAATTGTAGTTAAGCACCTGATTGAGATCCTTGAGGGCTTGGTTGGACAAGTGGAGCCAGGTGTGTAATATTCTGGTCTAGAAATAACCTGCAGAAGGAGTCTGTCCAAATTGAAGTGTATAATCTCACAACACAGAATTCTCCAGACACTGCACATAACAGTAAGAGTTTAATGTGTTAGTTTCCTTTTATTATTAAGAATGCATTAACATATAATTTCATTGTATAAAAATGTAGAGCAAACCCAAGTGGCTTCATGTGTGCCTCAGAATGACAAGAGAAAATTGTCAAAATGACATTGAACATTGATTCATTTTTGAAGCGTGAACAGCAAGAGCTTCAGAGACAACTGACCAGTGTTTCAGTAGGAACATGACTAAAAGTAAACAGAGCTATAAATTATGAATAACTGTGAAGCTTGTGCATTAATGTGGTTGGTGAGGTTGGTAATACTTAGGGTGACAAGATGTCCTCTTTTCACCGGACAAGTCCTCTTTTTGGGACTCAAATAAATGAATATAGTTACGGGATTTTGTCCATATTTTTGGTATGTAATCTACCTTCTGAACTCTACAGAAGCGAAGCTGTGTTTACACCACTAAATAAAACTATTTAGGCTATTTAAGACTAGTGAACAATGGGAAGAATGTGTGGTACCTTATTTGGTAAAATAATTAATAAAAAATAAATAATAATTAAAAAAAAGTAGGCATTCCAGATTAGTCAGATGGCTTTAATTGCCAGTACTAATGAGTAACTCCCAAGTCCTGGGAGGCTTCCCATCTCACAAGGATGAAAGCTAAATTCAAACTGCCTGCCTCAATTTTCACAAACATGCCTCTTACGTTGTTTCTTGCTTGATATGGAATTGGATACTGTATTTTTATAGTATCAATAAAAGTTGATGGGGCAGCACGGTGGCGCAAGCAGGAAGTGTCGCAGACACACAGCTCCAGGGGCCTGAATGTTATGGGTTCGATTCCCGCTCCGGGTGACTGTCTGTGAGGAGTGTGGTGTGTTCTCCCTGTGTCTGCGTGGGTTTCCTCCGGGTGACTGTCTGTGAGGAGTGTGGTGTGTTCTCCCTGTGTCTGCGTGGGTTTCCTCTGGGTGACTGTCAATGAGGAGTGTGGTGTGTTCTCCCTGTGTCTGCGTGGGTTTCCTCTGGGTGACTGTCTGTGAGGAGTGTGGTGTGTTCTCCCTGTGTCTGCGTGGGTTTCCTCTGGGTGACTGTCTGTGAGGAGTGTGGTGTGTTCTCCCTGTGTCTGCGTGGGTTTCCTCTGGGAGACTGTCTGTGAGGAGTGTGGTGTGTTCTCTCTGTGTCTGCGTGGGTTTCCTCCGGGTGCTCCGGTTTCCTCCCACAGTCCAAAAACACATGTTTGTAGGTGGATTGGCGACTCCAAAGTGTCTGTAGGTGTGAGTGTGTGTCTGTGTTGCCCTGTGAAGGACTGGTGCCCCCTCCAGGGTGTATTCCTGCCTTGCGCCCAATGATTCCAGGTAGGCTCTGGACCCACCGTGATGCTGAACTGGATAAGCGGTTAAAGATAATGAATGAATGAATGAATAAAAGTTGATAAATGGTTAACAATACAGACAAACGTCAGGCTACAAAGTAGCAGCTAGTATTGGTTACAGTGGATCACTTTTTTCAGCTTTGCACTAGAGCTACAAGGTTTATGTAATATAATGAGAAACTTGTGTAAATGTAAATTTTCACAAAGGACTCCGTAAAATGGAGCTGCCTGGGAAGGAGATCTGCCCCTGAAAATAGTGTAGTGTTAAGTTCATTCATCTCAGGCAGCGGAAATAATCTGAATATGCTTCCTGAGATTGCATAATCCTTTTAGATTACATTACTGATTGATTGGTATTTCTGATTGAGATTTAATCAGGTAATCAGCAAAGTGGAAAAGAACACAGTGACCCCTCCCTAGGCCTGCTGACTGATAGACTGATAACATTATACTGCCTTTCACTTCCATATAGGGCGGCAGTTTGATTGGACGTGTGGAGTTGCTGTCTTTCTCTCTCTCTCTCTCTCTCTGTGTGTGTGTGTGTGTGTGTGTGTGAGAAAGAGAGAGTGAGAGAGTGCTTGCTGTTATACCTGCAGCTCAAAACACTGTGTTCTGCCCAACATCACACAGTTCGCCTTTCAGGACCCTTGCAGAAAGCGAATTCTACTCCTTCCATCTCTCTCTCTCTCTCTCTCTCTCTCTCTCTCTCTCTCTCTCTCAGCATCTACAAAGAGTGTGACTGTTTTGCCGTCATGCTCAGATGCTCCGGAGAAGCTTCCGGAGAGAGAGAGGGAGAGACGGACAGAGAGAGACAGAGGGAGAGAGAGAGAGAGAGAGAGAGAGAGAAAGAGAGAGAGAGAGAGAGAGAAAGAGAGAGAGAGAGAGAGGGGGGTGTTGGGCCTCAGGGTCCGGGGGACAGGGGTACTCAAGCATCGTAAAGCTTTCAAAGCACACACACACACACACACACACACTCCCCCACTGCAGTTGGAGTCTCTGAAGGGAGATAAAAAGAGTGTGTTGTGTGGAGGAAGAGAGACAGCACTGTGACCCCCCACCACTTTCTCCCAGAGAGAAAAAGAGACAGAAAAGAAAGATAGTGAGATAGTTAGCTAACAGGCTAACAGTCAGGGCTAACAAGCAGTAATCAGATACAAGGTTTCAGTTCAAAGTTTTACAAAATGGATCACTGTAAAACTGCAGCATATAACGTAAAGAATGATATGTTGAAATCTGGTGAAGGTAGAGCTGGGATTAATGTGAATATTTCTTCTAGGTAGATACACCAAGACCAGTTAAACAGAGGTGCTAACAATACAACAGCTAATAAATAGAGATAAATAGATAGATAGATAGATAGATAGATAGATAGATAGATAGATAGATAGATAAAGAGAGAGAGAGAGAGAGAGTGGTTTGCTTCAGTACAGGTGACCCCTAGTGTGAGAGAGTGTTTTATATAACTGTGCAAGAGAAAGAGTGTGTCACCTTGTGTAAGTGCAACATGTTACTAGGCCACTATGTGTGTATATGCGTGTGTTTGTGCAGCCTCATTCTGCACAGGACCCCCCCCCCCCCCCAACACACACACACACACACATACACACACATCCCAATCTCCCCCGCAGGAAAGAGCGGAACGGTCTGCTGTGAGAATAAAAGAGAGAGTGACGGAGATAGAGAGAGTGAGAGAGATTTAGAGACTTAGAGAGAGAGAGAGAGAGAGAGAGAGAGAGAGAGAATCTTCACAAGAAAAATGATCCGGTGTGTGTGTGTGTGTGTGTGTAGGTGCACCTCAGTGTGTGTGCGTACTTGTGTGTGAGAGAGTGTGTAACGGTCTACTGCGTCGTTTCCCCTCCATGATTAATCAGTGTGAGGGCAGGAGGCCGAGGGCCGAGGGGACTGCAGCAGGAACGCACTTAACCCTCTACAGCCCAGAGTGAGAGAGAGAGAGAGAGAGAGAGAGAGAGAGAGAGAGAGAGAGAGAGAGAGAGAGAGAAAGAGAGAGAGAGAGAGAGAGAGAGAGAAAGAGAGAGGGAGACAGAGAGAGAGAAAGAGAGAGAGAGAGACAGAGAGAGAGAAAGAGAGAGAGAGACAGAGAGAGAGAGAGAGAGAATTAAAGATGCAGAGAAAAAACAAAGGAAGGAAAGACTGAGGGATGATACAGAGAGTGAAAGAGGAACATGGAATGACAGAAATGAGGAGAGAGAAAGAGACAGAGAGAGAGTGTGAGAGAGATAGAGAAAAAGAGAGAGAGAATCTGGCTGACAGACAGAGATTAAGGTTTGCACTAAACTTCCAAAACAACAGATATCTGCAGTAGTTCTGTTTTTGTTGGAAAGCATTTACTTCCTTTAAAATCTGCCAAACTCTCGACCCTGCTACGTTGTGTGTGTGTGTGTGTGTGTGTGAGAGAGAGAGAGAGAGATATGCAGACTTATTTCTCCTGTGTGTTCAAATGTTCATTAAGATATTTAATCTGTCTGAATTGAATTAAAGTAGTAGATATTAGAGCAGAGCAAACAGAGCTGTTGTTATTCTGCGTTTGCTGGGTTAATTGGAACAGACTAATGTGCTAAAAGATTTTTGCGCAACAGAGTGAAACACCTCTCCCTCAGTGCTATCTTTAATCAGCCAAACACACTCACTACTCGCACACACAGAAACTGACACACACACACACACACACACACACTGCGCAGCCATGAGTCAGAGTCACTCTGAAATGGAAAAGCCTCTGGACTGCCATCACTGGCAAACTCTGCCAACACGTACAGAGTGAGGCCTTGTCTAGTCTGAGAAATAAACGAGTCACAGCAATCTTAACATCATTTTTGTTTTCAGGAACACTAATGAAGTGTGGTGTCAAACAGCTTTTGTTTTTTACTGTTATTGTGTGTGATTTCTAATGTCTAGTTCTTACTAAAATATAAACTCATTTGTCCTATACACAATAGCACAGATTAGCATATTAATTAACATATGACAGTTATATAGAGACAGCATTAAACTCATATATTACCAGGTTCTGTACTAATACAATCTTCTAACTGTAAATGATGGGAGTAAACAAAATGGCAGAGCAACACAACCCATGAGCATATGTCTACACCACAGGTTTAAAGTGTATGCTACAAGAACGTAAATCAGCTACTGAAGGAGAGAAAGAAGAGGCGTAGCTAGAAAAGTCAGAAGTGAGAGGGATAGAGAATAGTGAAGAGCGAGAAACAGGAGTGTGAGCAGTAAGATGGAGAGTGAGGCGAGAGAGGGACAGACAAAAAGAGAAAAATAGTGAGAGAAGAGTGAGGAGTGAAAAGAGTCAGGAAGGTGATGGTGAGAGAAGAGTGAGGAGTGAGTGAGAGAGAGAAGAGTGAGGGGCAGAGAGGCATGAGAAGAGTGAGGGGAGAGAAATGTGAGTGAGTGAAAAAGAGAACTGTGAGAAGTTGGTGGGGGAAGATGGAGGAGTGACAGGGAAAGAGAAAACAGGAGAGAAAGGTGACGATTAAAAGGGAGAGGGGAGAGTTAGGGGAGTGTGTGGGAGAGAGAAAAGTGAGGAATGACAGGGAGAGAGTGTGGGAGAGGAGAGTGAGAAGTTAGAGGGAGAGAGAAGAGAGGAATCAGCAAGAGGGAGAAGGAGAGGGAAGAGTGAGAAATGAGAGAGATAGAGAGGGAAGTTTGAGTAATGAGCTAAAGAGAAAATAATGAAGAGTGAGGGAGTGAGAGAAGGAATGCGGAGTGACATGGAGGGAGAGAAAACAGGGCTTTGAGAGAAGGCTGAGGATTAAGAGGGAGAGAGAAAAGTTAAGAAAAGGAGAGAGGAGGCAGAAAGAAGATTGAGAAGTCAGAGGGAAAGAGAAGCATGAGGAATGAGAGAGAGATATGTGTGAGGAGTGAGCGAAAGAGGAAAGTGTGAGGAGTGACGGGGAGAGAAAAAATTGAGGAGTATGAGAGAAGAGTGAGGATTAAAAGGGAGAAGGAGGAATTAGAGGGAGAGAGATAAGTATGAGGAGTAAGCAAGAGAGAGGAGAGTGAGGAATGAGAAGGAGAGAGGAGTCAGAGAGAAGAGTGAGAACCCAGAGGGAGAGAGAAGAGGAAAGAGTGGGCAAGCAGGAGAAGAAGGAAAGGGAAGAGTGAGGAATGAGAGAGAGAGAGAGAGAGAGAGAGCAAGAGATAGCGAGAGAGGAGTGAACAAGAGAGAGAAGAATGAGGAGTTAGTAAGAAGAACAATGAGAGAGAAGTTAGAGAACAGTGAGAAGTGAGAGGGAGAAAGAAGAGTGAGGAGTTAGTGAGAGTAAGAGAGAAGAAGGAGAAAGGAGATTAATCATTGAGGAATGAGAGGGAGAGAGATGAGAAGTGAAAGTGAAAAGTGAGTGAGAGGGAGAAGAAAGAGAGAGAAGAATGGGGAGTGAGTGGAAGACAGAAGTGAGGAATGAAAGGGAGAGAAGAGTGAGAAGTGAGAGAGAAAGAGAGGTGAACAGTGAGTCTATTGTGACATCATAGATGATGTTAGAATTTGAATCTCTGAACATTCCGCTTTTCATTTCTACGGGGGATTTTTCAAATCGAAAAGTAAATTTATTAAAAACAAATAACCCACTCAATTCCATAAATAAATAGCACACCTCTCACTGCCAAGAGTTGTGAACTGAGTCTATTTGTTACATGTTGCATTAATTGAAGATAACTGGATAATAATGAGGGCGGCACGGTGGTGCAGCAGGTAGATGTTGCAGTCACACAGCTCCAGGGACCTGGAGGTTGTGGGTTCGATTCCCGCTCCGGGTGACTGTCTGTGAGGAGTGTGGTGTGTTCTCCCTGTGTCTGCGTGGGTTTCCTCCAGATGACTGTCTGTGAGGAGTGTGGTGTGTTCTCCCTGTGTCTGTGTGGGTTTCCTCCGGGTGCTCCGGTTTCCTCCTACAGTCCAAAAACACATGTTGGTAGGTGGAATTGCGTCTCAAACGTGTCCGTAGGTGTGAGTGAATGTGTGAGTGTGTGTTGCCTTGTGAAGGACTGGCGCCCCCTCCAGGGTGTATTCCTGCCTTGCACCCAATGATACCAGGTAGGTTCTAGACCCACCGTGACACTGAACTGGATAACAGATAATGAATGAATGGATAATTAAAAAAATTAAAAGAAGAAGACGTAGGAATGATAACATTATATTGCATTTCAGGCACTATAATGAACTCTTAGTAAGGCATTAAAACATAAGGTGAAATACTATGTAATGAAAGAAGCAAATAAGCAACTCTGAATATACAGAGGCACCAGTGGCCACAGTTAGTATTCCAGTGACATGGACTGGTAAATAGGAACATGACTGGTGGATGTAAGATTGAGTCCATCAAGGGTATTCTGGGAAATGGATTCCAATGATTCAAAGGTTAACTAAGACCCAGCAAGACTGAATGTGAAAAGTACCTTATAATACCTTTATGGAAAGGTAAACATCATGCTGTTTAACATGACACTTTAATACTATTATAAATCCCATAGGTGTGCTGGTACAAATTGTCACAACCTAATCATAATTTTACAATTATCATAACTTACAACCAACTTTCTACAACTAAGAATAAACCCAACATTATATTAACCCTATCCTTACAGAACCTTTACCTTACATCAGTCTTACTCTTACATGAACCCTGACCTTACACTTACCTTAAGACTGACTGATGCTTAGCCTACACGTAAACCTACACTCACCCAGTGTTTCCCAAATATTTTCTGTAGGGCCCCTCTTTCTAGATAAGAATATTTTCAAGCTCCGCCATCAGAGGCTTAGCCACACATTAACCATTGGGTGTGCAGATCACAAAAAGCAGAGGAAGCGTCTTGTGTGCCTTGTGTTCCCTTCACACTCTTGCTCAGACTCTCAGAAATGTGCACAAAACTGCCAGGAAGAAGAGTGTGTCTAAATGCATGAACTCTCACATGGGGATTTCACTATGGCTGACTGGCCTCATTAATTTTCCTCTCTGTGCCCCGTCTGCAATAGCACTGTCCCCCACCCCTCACACACACTTTGGGAATCACTGCACTAACACAAACATTACACTACCCCTAACACTACATTAACCCTACACTAACCTTACACTAATCATAACCTTACATTTACACTAACATTACACTAAACCTAAACTTACACTAACCTTAACCATGACTACTACTAGTCTAACCATAGGCTATCAAGACATGAGTTTTGTCGCCTAAGAAAAGGACAAGTCCCAACAATGAGAGTATGTAAGCAGATTTTATTCGTCCCCACAAAGTGATATATATCTGTACCACACACATACACACACCGAAACAGAAAGAGAGAGAGAGAGAGAGTTAGGCCTCGTTCATAAAGACCCTTTGTATCTCGGCGCTAGTTCTGGTCAGATGATTGTGCCAGAGTAACAGAAGCAACGGAAAGATCTGACCATAATGACAGCAAGAGCGAGAAAGTGTGGAGAGAGAGAGAGAGAGAGAGAGAGAGAGAGAGAGAGAGAGAGAGAGAGAGAGAGAGAGAGAGAATTAGAAGCGTACCACTAGCAGGCCCCTACAGTTCTGCCAAACTGCCTGGAGAAAAACCCTGTTTTATTTATAGTCCACCGTATCCATGGAAACCGGAGAGGTCACTGCAAGCCAGACCCGCATTTCACCCCTGCTCAGGGGAGTAGGATTTCACGGAGAGCCTCTCACTGTGTGTGTGTGTGTGTGTGTGTATGTGTGTATGTGTGTGCGTGTGTGTGTGTGTGTGTGTGTGTGTTTGCGCGAGAGACGCAGAACCGTGACTGATGGTGGTCACGCAGTCCCTAGAGCGGGCAGTCAGGCCACTGCATGCTGGGATACGTGCAGAAAAGGGTGAGAGGCATGCAGGCTGAAATCCCCTCCATCTCACAGCCCAGCACTGGAACACACACACACACACACTTCTCTGGAACAGCTCTGCCTCACTGCACCTCTCTTCATGCTAGCACACTCTATACTCTGCTTTCCTCCTGGAGAGATGAGACACTCACAACCACAACACATCGACAGCTTTAAAGAAACTGAAATCTATACTTTCCTTTAATTTATTTTCCCGCTAAGATCCACTAATGATTATTGTGTGCTTTTATGCTCCAAAAACAATCCTAATCCATGTCATCCATGTCATTTTGCATCCTTGCATTTCCTCTTAATTTGCTCATTACCATTTAATCAACTAATTTGTTTACTGTGCCTTTAAGATTAATATATGCAAATGATCTCTGTCCTTATTGGCTGCCCTCATTCAAAGGGTTTTCAGACTGGGTTGAGACACTCCTTTTAAGTTGAGTAGGTGGGGCAAAGCTCAAGCATGTAAACTTGTTTTTTTTCACAGCTGTGGATTCCCTCCCCTCCTTTTTCACTCCTCTTTCATTGCTCACTAGCAGCTCAACAAAGAATCACCACATTTCACACACAGAGGAATTATATAGTTAAACTGATTTATGGGAAATATGTTGATTTAATATTTTATCTGATTAAGTTAGTTAAAAATATCCAAGCTTATTTGGATCCTACCATAGAAATGGCCACAAGGGGGGCCTAGACGAAGAGGCTGAGGTGAACACAGGGATTATCTGTGTCTTCCTTTCCTCTGCTGTGGCATTATGTGTACTCAAACTGCAGTATGGGTTTGTGTGTGTGCGTGTTTTGTTACAAAAATTTGATGGAAAAGCAATTAGTGGTACAGCCATAACTTGGTTAGTCAATGAAGGCGTCAGAATTAGGACCAGACAGAGGCATGTTTTTTCACTCTTTCACTCTCTCTGTCTCTCTTTCCTGTTTTCCTTTTCTCTCTCACGGTCTTTCACTCTTTATCCTTAGCCATCTCTCTCCCTCACACATTCTCTTCCTCTCCCTTTCTTTTTTCTCTTTTTCTTTCCCTCCCCCCGTCCTTCTCCCACACAGAGGGAATCAGTGACGCCAGGCCAGTATTTGCTGACAGACGCCACGGCAACACGCTGGACTGTGACGAGAGGAACAAGGGCCTCTCACAAGCTCTTCCTTTTACGCCAGGCTAACCACAGCTAGCGCTGACGCTAACGCTGCAGCAGCCTCGAGTGTACACACAGATAAGGCACTGAAACGTCTAAATTGACCAAACCATGCTCCACCCAATGCTTTCTTTCAAAGCTGAGGTTGCTAGGTTTGGAAACTTTTACAAGACAATCCCTGAAGAAGAGGAAAATCCAATTAAAACTAACAATAAATCCCCCAGCATAAAGCTCAGGTTTTAGTGCAAGCTGTTAATTTCAAATGATTCGATATTTTGTCACACTTATGATAGACAGAGTTTTTTTTAATTGTAGCATATTTCAATGTGTAGCAGTACTGTATTTAGTTAGTAACCATGAATGTGAAGTGTTGTCAAGAGATCCTAGAACCCCAAAAGCAGGTGTCCGCAGGCCACATGTGGCCCTCTGCTCAACCGTACTTGGCCCACAGACGTTTCCTAGATTATTATTGGGCATGGTTTGCTTTTATACCACAGCCAATGGGTGTTATGCAAATAAAGCTTTTCAAATAATTCAGTTGGCTACCGTGATTACAATTTCATCAAATAGCCTAGCAATGATGAATATAGGGTGCCCAGACGTCCTCTTTTACCCGGACATGTCCTCTTTTTTAGACTTAAAAAAATGTCCGGGCGGAATTTCACAAACGTCCGGGATTTTGTTTTTCTAGAGCTTACATAGAACTTCGAGAAGGGTGTGATTCACAAACTAGTCCCGCCCTCCCCTACTCCGATTGGTTCGCTTGAGTGAGAAGGGGGCGTGGTGAAGTAGCCTAAAATCTTCTGATTGGACGGTCTGAGCTACCGTTATTGGTCAATAACATTCTCTGTAAACATTTAACTGGTCAGTCTGCACGTCAGAAGTCGTCCACACACCCCCCGCCCCCCACCCGTCAGTAGTCGTCATCCGTCCCCCCCAACCCCGGAGACGTGTCCTCCTTTTCACCATCTCAGATACCTACATCTGGTGTATCCTACATTTTCATAGGCCCTAAAACTAAATATTTAATTATTATTATTCTTTATATACTGTCTCTATATTATAATACTGTATCTATATACTCTTTTGTAAGTCGCTTTGGATAAAAGCGTCTGCCAAATGCATAAATGTAAATGTAAATGTATATTGTAGGTTTATAACTAACCTAGCTAGTAGCTAACACTGTTGAAACAGCGTGTAGCCAGATAACATTCCCAGTAATCAAAATATTTCCTTAATCATTTTTTATCCCCCGAACACTGGATCTCATAGTCAAAACAAAAAAATACACAATTTATATGAGAGAAAACACACTCACAAGTTCTGGTTTTCCTCTCAGTAGGAGGCTGGCCTGTGCTTCTTCACCCTAGCCTGAATTCTGGGTTGGTTGCACAGAACCTGGATTTGCCATAAGTCTATCAATTATTAAAGTGTCAGGCAAGGCTAAGGAGGGTGTATCTAGCCTCAGTGCTGAAGAACGGTTAACTATATGTATATGTGTACACACACACACACACACACACACACACACACACAAGCACAGAATCTGTTAGATGTTTGGAGACACTATTCAACAATATGCAACCAGTTTAATGTTGATACATTTACCCCAAAATGACACTGATGACATAAATAATGTAAGCGGATTCTGTAATGAAAGGTGTAATTCACTGATAATGTAGTAATTAAACAGATATCATATTACTGAATTGCAGTGTTCATGAGATTATGTAATATCTACATAAGACTTTTATGTAAACTCACATACATCTAGGGAGACATTTATAAACTTTATTTCAAGCTTTTGGGTACAAAAATAATATGGTGGAATGTGTTAAATGAAGCATTTATTGCAACTGTCACTCTGTTAGAAAGACTTTATAAAAGTTTGGGTTTTGATGTTAGTTGTTACATGTAGTTTATGTGTAGATTTATGAATTATTCATCCATTCATTCATTCATTATAAGCGCTTATCCAGTTCAGGGTCACGGTGGGTTCGGAGCCTACCTGGAATCACTGGGTGTAAGGTGGGAACACACCCTGGAGGGGGCGCCAGTCCTTCACAGGGCAACACATACAAACACATTCACAACTACAGACACTTTTGAGTCACCAATCCATCTACCAACATGTGTTTTTGGACCGTGGGAGGAAACCAAAACACAGGGAGAACACACCACACTCCTCACAGACAGTCACCCAGAGGAAACCCACACAGACACAGGGAGAACACGCCACACTCCTCACAGACAATCACCCGGAGGAAACCCACTTGGACACAGGGAGAACACGCCACACTCCTCACAGACAGTCACCAGGAGGAAACCCACGCAGACACAGGGAGAACACGCCACACTCCTCACAGACAGTCACCCGGAGGAAACCCACGCAGACACAGGGAGAACACACCACACTCCTCACAGAGAGTCACCCGGAGGAAACCCACTTGGACACACGGAGAACACGCCACAGTCTTCACAGACAGTCACCCGGAGGAAACCCACGCGGACACAGGGAGAACACACCACACTCCTCACAGACAGTCACCCGGAGGAAACCCACACAGACACAGGGAGAACACGCCACACTCCTCACAGACAGTCACCCGGAGGAAACCCACGCGGACACAGGGAGAACATGCCACACTCCTCACAGACAGTCACCCGGAGGAAACCCACACAGACACAGGGAGAACACACCACACTCCTCACAGACAGTCACCCGGAGGAAACCCACTTGGATACAGGGAGAACACACCACACTCCTCACAGACAGTCACCTGGAGGAAACCCACGCAGACACAGGGAGAACACACCACACTCCTCACAGACAGTCACCCGGAGGAAACCCACGTGGACACAGGGAGAACACGCCACACTCCTCACAGACAGTCACCCGGAGGAAACCCACGCGGACACAGGGAGAACACGCCACACTCCACACAGACAGTCACCCGGAGGAAACCCACACAGACACAGGGAGAACACGACACACTCCTCACAGACAGTCACCCGGAGGAAACCCACTTGTATACAGGGAGAACACACCACACTCCTCACAGACAGTCACCTGGAGGAAACCCACTTGGACACAGAGAGAACACACCACACTCCTCACAGACAGTCACCCGGAGGAAACCCACGCGGACACAGGGAGAACACGCCACACTCCTCACAGACAGTCACCCGGAGGAAACCCACACAGACACAGGGAGAACACACCACACTCCTCACAGATAGTCACCCGGAGGAAACCCACTTGGACACAGGGAGAACACAACACACTCCTCACAGACAGTCACCCGAAGGAAACCCACGCAGACACAGGGAGAACACACCACACTCCTCACAGACAGTCACTTGTAGGAAACCCACACAAACACAGGGAGAACACACCACACCCCTCACAGACAGTCACCCGGAGGAAACCCACGCAGACACAGAGAGAACACACTACACACCTCACAGACAGTCACCCAGAGCGGGACTCAAACCCCCAACCTCCAGTTCCCTGGAGCTGTGTGACTGCGACACTAACCTGCGGCACCACCGTGCCACCAGATTTCTGAATTATGTGTTATCAGAAACAATATAGAGAATGACTATCTGGAATCAATACTAAAATATACAATTAATTAGTACAGAATAAGATGCTCACTGTAATATCTGTGGCTCAACATATATAATCTGGTGCTCAAAGGATTTTTTTTTAAAGTTTTGAGACTCTGAAATAACAGGTGAAATGTTATTCTTTACAGAAATTCAAAACTTTTACAAATGGATATCCAACATTTGAAATGAGGCTCTTTAATTATTAATACAATGAATGATTCACACACACACAAAGCCAACAAGAACTACAAAAACATATGCTTGATTTTCTGCCATTATCCACAAATGCCGACGTCCAACGTAACCAGAAATAACCACACGTATGCACGGGCACGTTCACTAATGCACACATACACACAGATAAAACACACAAACACAAGCACACACACACACACATGCACACATATTGTGGGGTCAGGGTCGTAGCACAGCTCAGTGGAATAGTCACATGGTGTGTTAACGAAGTCAACCTTTCTCTACCATGTATTAATCATTAACCAGCACTGCAGCACCAAACATTCTCCCACCAGACCACCTCACAAGCATGCACACACACACACACACACACACACACATACACACACACACACACACACACCTCTTTCATAAACTCGCAGGGATCATAAACCCACACACATTACTAACTCATAATGGCACAAACCCAGGGAAGATCATACATGCAGCCCTGTCTATCAGCACATACAGCTGCACACACACACACACACACACACACACACAATATCTAATGCTCTCTCCTCACTCATGCATCTTCTCTGAAAAACACATTTTACCTGTAGTTTGTTAGTACACTATATATATATATATGAATCTTTGTGTAAAACGCTTGACTGCAATTTAATTGCAGTCAAAAAACATAATTTAGTAACTAACAACTAAATATTTGATCCATGTGTGATATGCTTTAAAATGTTCAAGATAAAAGGGATCTTTTCCCACACCCCTAAAGCTCAGTCTAAAAAGTTGGTTGGGTTTCCTGCTTTTCCTGTTTGTTCAGTGATGCTGAGGTCTGGGCTCTTGGTCTTCAGGCCATTGTTCTTTGTTCATTGTAAAAGCACCAGCAGCTTCTGTGTTTGATGAGCAAGAATTCCTCTTTTCTCTGTTTCTCAGCAACACCTTGATGGCTCCACATCCTTTCAGACCCACTGTTGTGAGTTTTCTTCTCACAGTGAATGGATGAACTAAAGCAAGAGTGGAGCCTTTCCTTGTACTGTTTATATGACGGGGACAGAGTTGCACATTCATCAAGGCTCCAGTTCTGGAAACTGTTGACGTTGATAGTTGTTTCACTTACTTGTAAATATATGGTATTAATATGCTCCTTATCGAATGGGATAAAACTTTAGCCTAGACTTTAACCGTGATCTCAGTAATGAAAAGAAAGTAGGTTTGCTCTTTCAGTTTTTTTTTGAAAATGCATTCATGAAGCTTTTGAAAAAAAAAAACCTTCACAAAGTCAGGAGTGTTTTACATTTCTGTGAACCTCTAGGTTAGGACTGGTTTAGTCTTTTTTTTCCCTACAAAGTCAGGACATTTTTTGTCTTGAAAAAGGAAACACAGCAAGCTCTCCAGACCTTCAAATCATCTGTGCCCCAGCAATGAACAAAACTCCCAGACACACACACACACACACACAGAGAGAGAGAGAGAGAGAGAGAGAGAGAGAGATACTCTTTCACTTGTGCTCATTTTGGGTTAATGTGAGTCTGTCCTTGGTTTAGTTCTGCAGGCCTTTTCAGAGCACACACACACGTATGGATTCAGCCGGCAATTGCCTAACGAAACACACACCTCTCAGTTACACCAATAACTAACCTACACACACACACATACACACACGTCCACCCGCTGCTGTTGTGGACGCTCCTGTATGAATAGTTGTCCTTGATTTGGTTCTGCAGGTGTCTGCTCCGGCTGCTTGCAGGGAAAATTATTTGGACGCCTGTAGAACCTGCCTGTGTCTGCATCAGGACTGTTTACAGGTGTTGTTTACTTGAGTTTGCTGGAATAACAGACATGCCTTTCCCCTGGAAACCCAAAAAAACAGAACATATATTTGGAGCCCTAAGCAAGATCCTACTTTAAGGGCTTCCATCCATCTCCCTCATATAATGTTGTACACAAGACTTGAGAATGTTATCAGTCATATTATGTTGTACTCAAGAATGAACACATCATTCATTTTGACCAACAAATGGAAGTAGGTAAATAATAGCAACAATAAAACAATAAGATAATTTGGACTTTATTAATAAAGCCCAGAGTGCTAGCTTATACCGCTTATAATTTATATCCATGTCACACAGCTCCAGGGGCCTGGAGGTTGTGGGTTCGATTCCCGCTCCGGGTGACTGTCTGTGAGGAGTTGGTGTGTTCTCCCCGTGTCTGCGTGGGTTTCCTCCCACGGTCCAAAAACACACGTTGGTAGGTGGATTGGTGACACCAAAGTGTCTGTAGGTGTGAATGTGTGAGTGTTGCCCTGTGAAAGACTGGTGCCCCCTCCAGGGTGTGTTCCCGCCTTGCGCCCAATGATTCCAGGTAGGCTCTGGACCCCCCACGACCCTGAATTGGATAAGCGCTTACAGATAATGGATGAATGAATTTATATCCAATATACATGTATACAGGGCGGCACGGTGGCGCAGCAGGTAGCCCACCTGGAGGTTGTGGGTTCGATTCCTGCTCCAGGTGACTGTCTGTGAAGAGTTTGATGTGTTATCCCTGTGTCTGCGTGGGTTTCCTCCAGGTGACTGTCTGTGAGGAGTTGGTGTGTTCTCCCAGTGTCTGCGTGGGTTTCCTCCGGGTGCTCCGGTTTCCTCCCACAGTCCAAAAACACACATTGGTACGTGGATTGGTGACTCAAAAGTGTCCGTAGGATGTATTCCTGCCTTGCGCCCAATGATTCCAGGTAGGCTCCGGACCCACCGCGACCCTGGACTGGAAAAGCGCTTACAGATAATGAATGAATGAATTTATACACTACGTACCCAAATGTTTGTAGACACTCAGTCTAATAATGGTGCTTTTCCACTGCATAGAACCTATACACCTCTAAGCACAGCTCTTTTGTTTCCCACTGGTCAAATCTAGTACCTGGTCCCTGGAACCGAGTAGGTTTTCAGTCCCAGCTCTTTCAAGGTTCCAACTGTGCGGAGTAGGTACTAAATGGTGACGTGTGTAAACCCCGCAGAGCACTGATTGGCCAGAGACATGTCAGTCAACAAGAAATGCAGAGCTCATTCAAATCCAGCACAAACTCGCCACTTGTAAAATCTCTTAAATTACAGCATTTATTTTTATTGGACGCACAATGGCAGCTCGTAACTTTACCTCGAGGTGTTTTGAAGAGGTTTATATGCTCCGTGGGTCGGTGGCCAACAAAAATGTCCAGTGAAAGGCCAAAGTGCAACAAGTAAAACTGATCTGTGAGAACTGGGGGATGGAGCCGTGTTCAGTCCAAAAAACTAAAACAACAATTAAATACAAGATGAGTAAACAGCACCTAACTTTACCACCTCCGTTGTTGTGGTTTTTGAAAAGCCAGCAATTCCTGTAAGAGACAGGGTTTTGCAACTTCACCGGGTCCATTTCGCAGGGGAACCCTGGCAGTGGAAATGTGACTAGCTTTAAGCGTGCCGAGCCGTGCCGAGCCGTGTAGAGTCGATTAGAGCTGGACCCATGTGGAGGAAAAGCAACATAAGTGAATACAAATGCTTCAAGGCATGCACAGCTATCCTCTAGAAAAACCCAATGACACACCCCTGGAGAACATGGATTAAGATCACTATGCTCCATGGAAACTGTTGGATGAAGGGGTATAAAGTGACCCAACACTGGGCTGTGAAACTATGGAACTGCCTTCTACAAGTGATGGAGCTTCATCAAATAGCCTTGGGATGAGACTGTGTGCTGTTTGTGGTCCAGAACAACCAACATCACATTTGATAGCATTCAGTCAAATAAACTAATGACCCCTCTATCTTACTATACGTTTGTGCCCTATAGTCTCTTCTCCTTACCTTCTCCATCAATGTATCTGTCTATATCTCATATCAATCCTCCATCACAACCCTTCCCAAGCCCACTTTCTTCTCCCTCACCCCACTCCCCCTCCTCTCTCTCTCTCTCTCTCTGACAGGCTCTGGTGCCGTGAACGAGCTGGCAGCTCTGTCAGATGGCAGCATGGACAGCAGGTGACATGGATTTCCGGAACAGCAGAATTAGAGGTGCGGGAACGTCTGGGCAGCGAGTGCTCATGTGGAAAATGGGGCGCCAGGGATACAGAAAAAAATCAGCCAGACCACCAGACAAAGAACCAGTCGGTCGTGGCATCTACAGAAAGATTGCACACTTATGCTCCAAATGCTTTGCTTCCTACTACTAGTGTAACTTTTATTCATGTCATGTAAGGGTTCCTTCCCCTCTTGTCCTCCATATTTAACACAGTGAATCTGTAGCTGGACTCTGAGTCTAGTTTTGGTGCAATTATGTGTTAACTATAAAAAGGAGTCTAAATCGGCCAGTGGTTCTTTGAAGAACCATTCTTTGAAAGGTTCTATAGAGAAAAAGTTCTTCAAACAACTGTTTGTGCAAAGAAGGTATTTGAGACACATAAGGCAGCAGGTAGTGTTGCAGTCACACAGCTCCAGGGACCTGGAGGTTGTGGGTTCGATTCCCATTCCAGGTGACTGTCTGTGAGGAGTGTGGTGTGTTCTCCCTGTTTCTGCATGGGTTTCCTCCGGGTGACTGTCTGTGAGGAGTGTGGTGTGTTCTCCCTGTTTCTGCATGGGTTTCCTCCGGGTGACTGTCTGTGAGGAGTGTGGTGTGTTCTCCCTGTTTCTGCGTGGGTTTCCTCTGGGTTACTGTCTGTGAGGAGTGTGGTGTGTTCTCCCTGTGTCTGCATGGGTTTCCTCCGGGTGACTGTCTGTGAGGAGTGGTGTGTTCTCCCTGTGTCTGCATGGGTTTCCTCCGGGTGCTCTGGTTTCCTCCCACGGTCCAAAAACACACGTTGGTAGGTGGATTGGTGAATCAAAAGTCCGTAGGTGTGAGTGTGTGAGTGAATGTGTGAGTGTGTGTTGCCCTGTGAAGGATTGATTCAGGGTGTGTTCCTGCCTTGCGCCCAGTGATTCTGGGTAGGCTCCGGACCCAACACGACCCTGAACTGGATAAGCGCTTACAATGAATGAATGAATGAGACACATAAGGCATTAGTGCATCTTTTCAAAAACAACACACAAATACACAATGATTAAACAATGCCTAAATAATCCCGGACGAGCCCCCCAATCTTCTAAATAGAGGATCCAAGCAAGAACAGTAGAGTTTATTCATTCAGATCTCGTTGGATTCTTACATCAGCCATCCTTCAAGTAACATTTTCATCCAAGAACCTTTTCAAAAACCACAATGTAATTCTGTGAGCTGCTGTTGTAACAAACGTGATCACTACTGAAGTGTGGAGATTTTACAGATAGTTAGTTTGTGCTAGGTGTCTGCATTTCATCATTATTTGACTAATCTCTCTGGCCAATCATCACTCTAAAAGGTATGCATGTCACATTTAGGCCCTGCTTGGAAACATGGGTGAGCAGGGACCCAGTTCTAGTAACCACATATCTGATTTACTTAATAGAAAAGCAAAGAACTGTGTAGAGTCGAGTTGAGTACTGTAAGTAAGTAAGTGGAAAAGCACCATTATGACCTCCTGGACTTCCAGCATTTCACCCAAGTATATCCATGCAAGAAAACGTTCTTATTGTTGTAATACAATGTGACATAATGTGATTCATGTCATACAGGGCCATGAAATATACACTATATGACAAAGACTTGGGCAACCTATTCATATAACATTGCTATATAGACGATTTGATTTAATACTTTAAATGTAACATTCCATTTAAGTAGGATCCATTCCCTGAAGCTCAGTGAAAGCTGTGATGACAGAAAAGGTATAAAGTTATTCTCAGTACTTTGTAATGAGTGTTGTAGGGAGAAAGTGAATATGAGTGAGAGAGACATCCCGCATGTCCAGGAGTGGTCAGTTCCTCCAGGTTCCTCGTCCTTTGTCAAATACCCTCACAGTTTCCCTATACAGTCATACACACACACACACACACATACAGAGAGAGAGAGAGCCCCAGGGTGTGTACCCGCCTTCTCATCACTATGCGGCAGGATCTCTCTCTTTCTCTGAGCAGTGGTTGAATTCCCCACGCTGTCAAGGGCCCATCGCATCACTCAGACTACTGAATATCATATATCTTATAGATACCTGGATAGATGAACAGATAGATAGCCTGAAAAGATGCAGCACTCTATAGTACTTTATACAAAAAAATAATAATTCCACATAAACCTATTACATCAACATAACTTTGTTTTTATGTTTTCCAGGTGGCTAGCTGGCCAGCTAGCTAGCAAATTGCTAGTTAGCTAGCCTGCTAACTAGATAGATAGATAGATAGATAGTTCTTCACATTATCCACCATGTCCAATGAGTTAGGGAGGTATATATGCTGGTTCACATAGAGCACTTGGACATTTCTGTGTGTACAACTGTTTTAATGCCACACAGATTGTAGCGCTAATATGATACTACTGCTTTTTCACACTGTTAATATGCAGGCAGCCATTTTGGATTCTGAACTAGTGGTTGGTGACACTCTTCTGATGTTAAGCAGATTCTGTTGACATTTCCCACACTGAAACAGTGGCTTAGCCAGAAATAAACCTTTGGGTGGGTCTGGGCAAATGTCGATGGGTACAATTATTCCTTCTAGAATAATAAGCAAATGCATAGGAATTTATTTCAGCACTGCTTTCGGTTTTGAAAGTGTTGTTGTTGAGGTGATGGGTGGGAGGATGGAGGATTTATCAGATTTGCTGAGGGAGACTGAAATGTAGTTTCTCCAAGACACAGTGCTTACATTAGTTCCCAGTGTTTCAGCACTGACCTGCTGCTCTCAGCGCGGCTGCAAAACAACCCCCTGTAGGAGGGACTGTCACTCCATTGGCTGCAGCACTAAATGAATCAGCTAACTCTAGTTGCTGATTGGCTAAATAAAAATGACAACCAATGAGAAGGGTGTTCTCTGGTTTTCATTCTTGAAGTATCCGTCCATCCCTCCGGCTGAGGCAACCTCAAAAATACAGAATATTTAGATGGCCCTGGAACACAGCTTTTAGAGTCCAAATACGGGACAGCTGGCAACACTAATCACACACACCCCGCACTCCAGCTCTGAATCTGAAATGCGGGAATGTGCGTTTGTGCAGAACAAGCAGAAAGGAGTGTGGCCTTGGTCTATGCTTCCTGGATGGAGCTCTATCCATTATCTTTGGGATGAGTTGGTGTGGAGTTTGTGATCTAGAACTAATCATTCACCATTGGTACCTGACCTTACTGATGTGGCAGAATGCAAACAAATCCTGACAAACATGTTCCAACATCTCATGTAAAGCCTTTCCAGAGGACTAGAAGCTAACAAATAAATATTATAGATAGATAGATAGATAACTGATTGATTGACTGATTGGTTGCTACCAAACAGGATATATGTAGGAAAGAGGAAGGAGAAAGAAACAGAGAGAGAGAAAACAGCATGAGTGAAAGAGTGAGCGAGCTCCGGGGTCTTTAGAGATTTATCACATCCTTCCTGTGTTTGTGTGCGATGAGGACACAGCGCCATTGGCCATGCTGCGAGCGATAGCAT
Source organism: Hoplias malabaricus (assembly GCF_029633855.1). Taxonomy (NCBI): domain Eukaryota; kingdom Metazoa; phylum Chordata; class Actinopteri; order Characiformes; family Erythrinidae; genus Hoplias; species Hoplias malabaricus. The sequence goes on along the minus strand of NC_089803.1, from coordinate 19,687,782 downwards.
GGAGCTAACCTTCAGCCTCAATAACAACACAGCACTGAGCTCTGCTGAACCTCTACAGCTCAGAGACATACCCAGTGCACCAGCCCCAATGAGACAAACAAACACAAACACCTGCCGTCCCACTCTACCACACCATTCACTCGTTCATTCATTTACACCACCAGCCCCTTCACTTACAGCCCATCCACGAGCTCAGTGAAGACTGATGGCAGATTGACTCACAGTTAGTTTCTCGATTAGTCTGCAATTAATAATCAGCAAAGCCTTTGAAGGTCTGTTTGATTATTGATCGCTGGAGTTAATTCTCTTGATCAGCTAAATGGAGGGAAGAAGACTGTGGAGAATAGAAGAGTGGTAGAGAGAGGGAGCGAGTGGGGATAGAAAGAGGGATTGAGAGAAGGGGGGAGGGGGTGGAGTGAGCTAGAGAGGGAGAGAGTGAGAGAGAGATGGTGGAAAGGCTTCTGTAATTGGCAGTCAGTCTTTGTTGGAGAAGGCCGCTGGATTTAATAGGCTCTGTTGGTGACTCGAGCAGTGGGGTGAAAACCGTACACACACACACACACACACACCCCTCCCCCAGCCCTCAGAAAGGTGCCGAGTACCCTTGCTTCCTACTGACCACATATAAAAACACTTTTTCCTTCTCGTGCAGTGTTATATTTATATATTTCTAAAGAGAAATATATATTTCTTAATGACAAAATTCACTGAAAAAGGTGTCCCACAGGGGTGAGTACTGGGCCCAGTTTACATCACATATTATTGTTGCAGGTCAAAACATTATTATGTGATTATGTGAATGGATATGAGACGCCACCATGCTCCACTGATATTTCTGGATAACTTATTTTCAGGCCAAAAAAACTGCACTGCACAGTACTAGATATCATTGATTATGATTTAGAGCAAAATGCAATTTCACAAATGAAAAACAAAACACTGATTTCAGTGGCCATACCTGCATGCCCAATGATTATTGATAATATCTGTGGTCTGAACAATGCACTTACTAAACAAGACATCATTCAATCTCCATTGGTTTCATTCACATAGAAAAGACAGAAACAAATCACATATCAGAGCGAATGTAGTATGTCCTCCTTCAATCAATTTTTTATTCAGAAATATTCTGAAATCTAATGTAAAGCCTTTACAGAAGATGTTACTTCAGCAAAGGGTGAAAAATTCTATATTCATTAATACCTTTGATTGTTGGATGAGCTGGTGTCCACATACATTTGTCCATATTGTGTGTCTGGGACCTCCAGAGGGCCTAGAAGGATGATGTTTTCCTCATTAATTAATATCAGAAGACACAAAAATCAGTGCATTTCACCCATTGGGAAGGCTACGTGTGATACATTGTGATATCTCACAGATTCCTCTATCTGTCTTAATTTTGTTGGCAGCTGATCTAATATTTAAGGTCTTCAGACCAGTTCCTAGAGGCCTAACCAATGGGAGGTTTCGTTCCCCTGGTAGATGAGGATCACTTGTGTATGTGTGCATCTTATTGCTGTGTATACATAATTGTAATGCATCCCTGATCATGGGAAAGGCACTGTATATATTAATGATGATGAGTATGAAGATAACAGTGGAGCTGAAGGTGTGTGTGTATTATAAGGAAGTAGAATCTAACCCCCCACCCCCCACCCCCAAATTATGAAAGCATAGTCATGCCCTAATGTTTGTCCAAAGGTGCGGTCAACCAAATGTGTGTCTGTCCATTAGACATAAAGAGGGGGGATGGTGGTGATCTGGTATGTGATCCATTAGTTCAGTAGAGCAGTGTGTACATTACGTAGGCTGCATTTGTGTGTCTTGTGTGAGGTGTGTGTTTGAGGCAGGAATGAAGATTGAAAAGGGGTGCGAGGGAGAGTCCTCCATTAGTTGTGTAGAACGCAAGGATGTGTGTGTGTGTGTGTGCGAGTGCTGGTGTGTGTATGTGTGTGTGTTTGCAGCGCGTCAGGGAGGCTGAATTAAATGGCTTCCTCGCAGAGAGAGACCTGAGCCTGTCCTGCTGCTGCCTCCCGCCACCACATGCAATTAAACCCAGACACTGCCTAGAGAGGGAGAGAGGGAAAGGAGAGAGAGAGAGAGAGAGAGAGAGAAAGAGAGATGAAGAGAAAGTGTGAGAGAGGGTGAAGGAGAGATAGCAAAAAAAAAAAAGAGAGAGATGAGAGAGAGAGAGAGGGAGAGAAGGAGAGAGAGAGAGAGAGAGAGAGAGAGAGAGAGAGACAGAGAGAGAGAAGGAGAGAGAGAGAGAGAGAGAGAGAGAGAGAGAGAGAGAAGGAGAGAGAGAGAGAGAGAGAGAGAGAGAGAGAGAGAGAGAGAAGGAGAGAGAGAGAGAGCGTGTCCAGCAGCAATCCCTGGGAGAGATGCGAGAAATCTCTCCCTCAGTGCGCTTCCACACGCCTCAGTGCAGGCTCAGACAGATTGAGTTACAAAAGTGCTGGACACTGATGTGTGTTATTGCGTTTCAGGTCATCAATAGTTTAGCACTGGCCTATTTATGCCCCTCAATATTGAACAGGGGGAAGTTTTTAAAAGGTGATCATTTTGATCAGAGCACAGTGGGTGTTCTCATTGTGACACAAAAATGATTAAGAAGATCATCTGAAATGAGGAGAGACCATTACACCATGAGACTAGTCCCACCTTCCTTAGTTTTCATTACTGTGTGTCAAACTAGTAGCTCAAACTGACTGGTAGCAACCAGCACACTTGTGCTTGCAGACTACAGTTAATTCATACTGCAGAAGAAGAGAACATCTGAAATGTGCATGTTGAGAGAAAGAGGTGCACAGTGAGGACGTACACATTTGAAAACAGATAACCATATGATTTAATGTAAACTGGACTCCACTGGATTCTAGACGTAATGTTTAATACTCACCGTGAAGAAGAAGAAGATGATATTTAACACTAAAGCTACTCTTCCACAAGATCTTTCAAAACCCCTCAGAGGAACAGAACAAACCATGTATTCATCTGATTTATCAACTTATCTAAGAGCGGCTTAATTTAAGAAAAGCTATCTATTACGTTTTCCAGATAGAGTTTAGCGTTCTGTCTGTTAAATGGCTTTGACACGGAGTTGTCAGTGTAGATTTCAACAGAAGATTAAACCAAACCTGGAAAATGAAAACAACAACGTGTCAGGCATCGTATTGTCACTGTCCAAAACATCCCCAATTATCTCCAAAATGGACTAGAAAAAAGAGGTTCTTTACCTAAATAAAAATATTTGAAGCAATACCTAGAAATTCCTATTTCTTTCAATCAGTGTTTTTGTTATTAATAGTTAATTGAATATAAATCCTACAAAATAAAGCACAGCTGCTGTGTTTACATTACGTAGAAAATTAAATAGACCAAAATGAATGTGTTCGTTGAACCTTACCTTTCAGTAAGTAACCGTTCTCATTAATTGCCACTTCCACTGGCGTTCTCACCGTGTCTTGGTCCTGAGGAGATTTTCCCTTCGCTTGATGGAGGAAGGACCATTTGGAAGCAGCTGAGATTGGCTGAAAGAACTGTCAGTAATAATATTGCACAAAATCAAACATTATAACACCTCGCCAAATGAAGCCACGGCTGACGAGAAGAGAAATGAAGCAGAGTGACTTACCATAGATCCGCACCAGCAATGAGAAGTCACTCATCAGCCCCAGGTTTGCCTCCAGTGGCTGTGTTCAGGGAGACAAGTGATATCTTGTGTTTGTGCACAATATCTGGGTTTAGACAAACCACTGCAATGTTTAAAAATCTACGATATATATCACTATTTCACTTACATTTGTTATTAAATATCTCTCTTAAATATATATAAGCAATCACATACATACATCTACAATACCTTAAATGTATAACAGTCTTAATTATGTTTGTATATTACAAATGATTCAACATCGACATTGATTTTCATTTCAAATGTAGTTAGTTATTTCCAATGGGAAGGTGGTCATGCAGCATATCAAAAAAAAAAACTCAAACCGAGAACTTACATTTACGTTTCAGCACAGCTGCTCGAGATGAGGGTGGGTACATGAGCTTTGCCTGACGTAAACAATGACTACTGACGTGCAGACTGACCAATTAAATGTTTACAGAGAAGGTTATCGACCAATAACGGTAGCTCTACAGTCAGACCGTCCAATCAGAAGATTTTAGGCTACTTCACCACGCCCCCTTCTCACTCAAGCGAACCAATCGGAGTAGGGGAGGGCGGGACTAGATTGTGAACGAAACGCTTCTCGAAGTTCTATGTAAACTCTAGAAAAACAAAATCCCGGACGTTTGTGAAATTCCACCCGGACATTTTTTTAAGTCTAAAAAAGAGGACATGTCCGGGTAAAAGACATGTCACCCTGCACAGCCCTTATTGGTTGAATGGCATGTGTGTCCCACTTTGTTATTTATCATGTTGTGTTAAAACAGAAGTATACCTCAACATGTCTACATGGAAATTGTAATAAAACACTGCAGGTGCTCCAGTTGTTTAAAACTGTAAATTACAGTGAGGAAAGGCTAACTCGTGGTTTTGTGGGTTCAAAGTTACTCACGCTTGAAGATAAAACTCTTCTCTGCTTTGGAAAACAGTCTGTCTGCTTCCATGAGCTACATGCGTGAAGGTCTGCACATGCGCAGTCCAAATCGAACAGGTCGTGCAAATCAGGTAGCCACAACAGCTACATAATGCCTGTGTTCTGACGAATTGTGCTACCTTGTCGAAATGTGCTGCCATAGTGTACTTTTATAGGTTCAGTAGGTGCTATAAATGTAGTGTATCAGAAAATGCTGCCTACAGAAATATAAGCAGAAAATTATGCACAGTCCAAATCCCCTTATTAAAGAAATTATATGGTTATTACAGTGATAAGAAATTATTTTATAGTTTTTTTTACATTTAATTCACTGTGTAAAGTTTTAGAAATCTCAAGCAAATAATAAAAATAAACTAAGATAATTTAATTCACCGGAGAAAAACTGAGCATGCGCAGAGCTGTAAAGTAGCACGTTTTGACAAGGTAGCACAACACGTCAGAGCACAGGCGCTGTGTCTGAAACTGTGCCCCATTCACTATATAGTGCACTATTCTGGGGTTCCACCATCTTGTAGTAGTGTCTGAAAACATAGTGGACAATTTTCAGTGCACTCAAACAATCCCACAATGCACTGCAAAAAGTACTGTACAACCCATGTACACTAACAGACATCAGATTACCCATAATCCACTGCGAAGTTTGGTAAAAACTCCACATGAGGTAGTGTCAGAAGTCATTCGCTACCCTCCTAAATTTCATTTCCCTACAATAGTGGACTATAGAGTGAATAATATAGGGAATAGGGAGCCATTTCGGACACAGGGCTGCTCTCATGTCACTTTGTCACCGTCTAGTGTGAACGAAGGCGAACTATTATTCACACTAGCGCCTAGAAGTCGCTCGAGATGGCCCATGTTTGTTTTAGATATGTGTACAGTGTGGAGACCGTGGGTCTTTTGTGATTGGTCAGAGGAAAAAGTAGGAATCGTAACTCATTTACATGAATCGATTTGTCGCCCGCTGCCAAATTGCGGTTAAATATCACTTGCTGTCGTAGGGAAGACCAGCCGTCTGTCGCCTTCTAGTGAACGCAGGTTGAGGAAGGGACGTTGCAGACTCTTGCACTAATCAGAGCTTTCGTGTTTGTTGAGGGAATCGAGGTCTGTTTCCCATCATTCACTCCACGTCATTTGAATGCTACGACAAACGAAGAAGAGCGAATGAGGAGAACATTCTGGATTCCCCCCAATAATTAAAAGAGTTTGTTGGTGTTTGTTTTTTGCTCAGGCCTTAAGAGAAATAAAACAACAGCCAGGGATGGAGGGACAGGGAGGATAAGAAAGGAGGCCGGGTGTTTTTCTGCCTCTCTCAGCAGGGCGTGCAATATCGCTCCTCGCGAGCGCTGACACGCGCACCTGGAAGTGCCGCTATGCCGCTTGCAGCGCTGCACCAATTATAGCGCAACATCCCGTGCTGCCGTTACCATAGTAGCGCCGCACTCCTGTCCCGTCCACCCGCACCCCCCCAACCACACACACACGGGTTTGTTTTCATGCATTGTGGGACCATTGTATAGACTTCCATTCATTTTCTGGAGACTTTCCCTTACCTTATGTTTAAGGATTACTGGTCTAACTTTATCCCTAATCTTTTCCCTGACCCTAACCCTAAAATTAACCCTACCATGTCATAACCTTAAAACATGTCTTCACCTAAAAAAATATGCTTTTGGTTCAAAAGGATGAGAAGTGCCCACAATGTGAGTGTGTAAAGAGGTCTTGGTCCCCACAAAGTAATACACACACACACACACACACACGCACACACACACACACACTTTCCCTTCTGAACCAGTGCATAAACCATGGGGGAGCGAATATCTTCTCATCCATCGCCCTGGTTACGGCTCCCTCCCTCTCTCCCTCCACACACACACACACACATACACGCACAAACACACACGCCCAGTCACATGAACGTCAGGCCACACTAGGCGCCCAGCGAGTGTGTGTGCATGTGTGTGTGTGTGTGTTGCATACCTTAGAGTACTGGGGCCTGGGTAGTGTTGATAAGCCTGAAAGAGTCTCCAGCCTGTCCCTCAGTGTCAGCCATTCAATGCTCAGGGGTCTCTCTCTCTCTCTCTCTCTCTCTCTCTCTCTCTCTCTCTCTCTCTCTCTCTCACACACACACACACACACACACACACACACACACACACTAAGTCATACACATGCACACAGACAAAGACATACACACCTCCACACCAAGACACACACACATACACAACTTAAACATACCCCTTTAATACACTCACACACATTAACATTGACTCTATGACATTCACGCTAAGACACACACACACATACACACACACATTGAGGAAGATATGATAAACATTAAGGTTATGCAAGTCCATCTTTGTTCAGTTGAAGACATAACCTGAGGATGACAGCACAACCCTGAAAAAAGTGCAGCTTTGAAGTCACTTTTTTTCAGATGTGTACATAAACGCTGAATGGCCAAAAGATTGTGAACTCCTGTTCACACTTTGTTTCAAGGACACTAATGGTGCTTTTTTACTGCATGGTACCTACTTGACTCAGCTTGGCTCAGCTTTTTGGTTAACCCTCTAGGCAAATCTGGTACGTGGTGCCTGGAACCGGCTGTGCTTTTAACATTAAAATGTATATGCTTTTCTGTTTGCGCACTGTTTCAGGTGAGCTGAGAACGGACCCAACTGACTGGACTGAGAGACTTCTCAATCACCACCAAATGCAGACATCCAGCACAAAATCCGCATTTGTAAAATCTCCAAATTGCAGCAGGGTTTACATTTGTGTATAACTGACTCACAATGGCAGCTCATAAAAATTACACCATGGCCTTTTGAAGGTTTTTTAACTCTCCTTGGGTTGGTGGCCGACAAATAACTCATGCAACAAGGAACAGAAAAAACTGCTGATCTGTGAGAACTGGGGCATGGAGCTGAATTCAGTCTCAAAAATACAAAAACAACTTAATGTACTGCTGCTGCTGTTGTGTATTTCGAAGCCTACAGCTCCTGGTAGAGACTGTGTTTTGTGACATCACTAGCTACATTTCACGGGGGAGCTGTGCTTATGAAAAAGCGACTAGGGACCAGGCAATGAAAAGCGAGTCAAGCCGTGCAGAGACGAGTCTAGTAGGTATCTTGCAATGGAAAACAGCCATAACAGAGTTAGTCCCTTTTTATTGCAATAAAAGCTTCTACTCTTCTGTGAAGGCTTTACATTAGGCCATTTCTGTGAGGATTTAATGGCATTCAGCCGTATATACATTGAAGATGGTGTTACTGATGTTGAAGGATCAGTTCTGGATCACGAATGTCACTTCCACTCATCTGACAGGGTATTAGATGGAGCTCCATCACTCGAGAGAACACCATATCCCTCCTCCATGGCCCAAAGCTGTTGGCCCTTATACACTTCTAGCCCACGCTTGGCCTTGAGCACGGTGACCTTAGACTAATTATACAAGCTCTGTGTGTGTGTGAGAGAGGGTTGGTGCACAACTGAATGTCAGATGCAGCTAATTGTAGGTGAATTCATAATTTTTAAGGTGTTTCCACAAACATTTGAACATGTAGAGTACACTATATCATCACATTTATGGCTGTCTATTATATTTACATTGGGCCAGTGTTGATGTAACGTGTTTAATCCATGCACCTGTAGCTCAGGAGAGACCAAAATACAGCTGATGCTTGAGGGTAACAACACACGAGACACACACAGACTCTCTCACTCCTCTTCAATCTATCCATTCTCCTCATGTCTCCTCCTCTTTCTCTCTCTAACCCCCTCCCCCCCGTATATCTCTCTTTATCTGTTTTCCTCTCCCTTTCTTGATCCCTCTGTAATGGTCAGAATGTGAGACTGAAAGACAGCAAAAAGAAAGGAAAATGAGTGGAGGAAAAAAAAACTAGACTCTCATTCACTCCTACACTACTAACAAAAATACCCTCACGTGACCACTTTATCCCACACACAGTCTATAAATCCTCACCGCATGCTCTACACACAGTACTGTGAAGCAGGAGTGAGGATATTGGACAGGTCATTGGCTTCACCTTAAAGGGCCTCCTCCATTTATTTCTTGGTGATGTTGAAATAATCGGCTTTAGTCTAGAAGCAATGTTCATTCGAAGCCATTTTTTAGTGTGTGTTTATGTGTATTCACTCTACAGCTGTTCAGCCCCGTCAATGTAGATTGAAGTAATAAGGAGTGTTTCCGTCTGGAGTGCGTCAGAACAGAGGTCGTTTACACCTATCGCTCTTAAAGGCCCATTAATTAAGAATAAATAAATAAATAAATAAAATTCCCTGTCTGAGGGATACAGAGAGGCAGGAGTATTGTTGTATGAATGAATTGAAGGTAAATGTAATATCATGGGTGGACCTCAAGGAAAAGATAATGTACAATAATATACAATAAAGACGTAACATATGGCACCTTTTAATGTCTTTAGTTACTCCATCGGTTTAGTAAGAACTTTTCAGGACAATTGTGTTGTTTTTAGCATAAATTATGAACCCTAGTAACACATCATGACAGTAGCATGGCCTCCAGTGTAAGAAATCACATGAACAGGATATTACAGCTGGTTTGAAGTAGGTGTTTGATGGTTTGGGTGTGCAGTTTGCACAGGGCTAATTGTTGGGTGATTGGCTTCACTTCCATCTAAGCTACATTAGCTTAGACGCAAAGCCAAAGCAAACCTAAAAAAGCAAATACAAATATATAAAATCTTTGGCTTCAATTACCCCTACATTTGTTTTGACCATCGTTCAGACCAGTCATGTTTTATAGCATGGATGACACTGGCTACATATTCCAGGTTCAGTTTGTACCTCTATTTATTCCAAAGTTGAGGAGAGCTGCAACCTCAGAGCTGTTGATTTCTGACACAGATACATGCATTCATTTATCCAGTTTACAAACGCAGCCCTCGGGAAGGCGGCCGTGGAGACATTGGCATCGTAACGAAGACCATTTCACACACTTCAGGGACTTGGTCTTCATCTCTTTTACCACACTGAACTGGGGAAAGACCCCTCTGTCCTGGCTTTGACATGGGAACAGAATAGAACACCAGTGCAACTTACTAAACGGTATGTGGCCATTCGTTTTAGATGAACGACGCCACGTAGGATGTCCCCCATCCTTCACGTTTTTAAATTAAGACTTTGGGGAAAAAATAATAACACAATCAAGGCAAATATATAAACGAAGAACTATCTGACGATGTTCGTAAGGGCTGAGTGTGTCCTGCTAAAAATCTGTTCACCACACCCTGATTTCCACTTGACCAATCGGTATCCAATAGGGCAGTATGACATGGACAGTAAGGATCTGATCTTTAAATGCCACGACCTGGTGTTCATACTCTTTTCTCCATTTGTCTCCGCCATTCTCTAATGACTTCAGTGCACATCGACACTGATTCTGTTGCACAATACAGAAAATAAACACTAAAGGCTTCTGTTTTCCGCATGTTTGGCAAAATGGATGCTACAATATGTCTTTCTTTTTTTTTTTCTTCTGGTTTGATATCAAACAGGGATTTGAAAACCATAGTTTTATGACAAACTAGCCCCGCCCCCTCAAAAAAACAGAACATAACATAAAAAAGCCAAATCCAAATATACTGAGGCAGTCAGTAAGAAGGTTAGTGCTAATTGTACAATAGTGCTCTGGATTAATAACTAGCTTTTAAAACAGAGTCTTGAGTTTACATTCTCTAACGCAAATACAGCATTCCTCCACACGTGGACAAACAGAAACACAAAACACGTAAATTAAAATGATTGTACATTTTTCTGTTTGGCGGTAAAGAGTTCCCCAAGTGTCCAATAAAGGACAAGACTCTAAATAAAGAAGTGGAACGGTTCCAGAACGGAACATAGAGAACAAACGGACAAACAAACAAACGAAAAAAAAAAATAATAATAAAACTAAGCAACGACATGCTGCCAGGGCAGTTTATTTTTGGTTCAGAACAAACAGCTTCGTTCTCATATAGTGCCTTCTCTTCTCCCTCCATTTAGAGAGATGGTTCATTTGTTTGCTTGTTTGTTTATATTTTTGTGGCCAGTGTTTACAAGCCCGCAGCAGTCCGAGTGGGCGGTGGCATTGCGCTTGATTGGCAGTCCGTTATTTTAAGCGAGGCAGAGTTCACTCGTCCGTTGTCCTACTGAAACCAGCGGAAAGGAGCTCCAGTGGGCAGCATCACCTTCTTGGAAACACAGTAGGGTAAACAGGGAGACGTGGGGGGATGGGGTAGGAGAGAAAAACACAGAAAGGGTGAGTGATAAGGACAGAGAGATCGAGAGAGAGAGATGGACAGTGGTAGTCAGTAAATCATTCATTTTAGGTCATGTTTTAAAACAGTATCAAAAATATAGGGTTATCATGTTCTCACATGCAGCTCCTTGAAAAGGTTGAAGAAATCCAGTCAAAATGCAGATTCTAAACTAGTAATCAACACCACATTCATAGTTTCATAAACAGAAAATGAGCTGTTTATATTTGATTTAACTTTGATCAAAGATTATGCGGTGGAGAACCTCTGGGCTTTCTGGGCCTTCAGAGAAGACCTAATGATTTCTGGGAACTTAAGAAGAAATATTCTGTAAATGTTAAGTTATTTATTTAATGCAACCATAATTAATATAGCCAGTGGCACACTGCGCTTCCAAAAGACAGGACACGTTTTGTGAGGAAGAGCCCTGTCTCCCAGGATGACAGCTGAACTATGATTCATGCTAAAATTGTCATTTGTACAATCTTAAGAAGGCCATATTCAATCTAGAATTATCAGGAAATGTTAATGCACAATGCCATTATCTGAGTTCTGATGAAGTACAGTTCTGTGTTTCACTGTTCTGATATTTAGGGCCCGAATCTAGAAACTTAGATCTAACGGCATTTTTCCACTGCATGGAACCTGCACGACCACACGGCTCTGCTCTTGCTTTTCCACCGGCCAAATCTGGTACTTGGTTCCTGGAACCAGATACTGCTCCAGCCGAGTAGGTACTTGAGGTGGTTTCCACCGCATGGGTCCGGCTCTACATGAGTCGACCGCCAGGGCTCCACTGCCAAATGGTCCCAATGACGTCTCAAAACCCTGTCTCTAACAGGAATCGCTGGCTTTGAAAACCACAACAATGGCGGCGGTAAAGTTAGGTGCTGTTTACTCACAGTGTATTTGTAGTTTTTTGGACTAAACACGGCTCCGCCCCCCAGTTCTCAGATCAGTTTTACTTGTTGCACGTTTGGCTTTTGTTGGAAATTTTCATTGGCCATTGGCTCAAGGAGCATATAAACCTCTTCAAAACACCTTGAGGTAAAGTTACGAGCTGCTGTTGCGATTCTTGGTGATTGACGTGGCTCTGGCCAATCAGCGCCAACCTGCGAATACCCATCTACATTTACTGACGCCGTTGTGTGTTTCAAAGCCTGTGGTTTCCATTAGAGGCCGTTTTGCGATGCTACCGGGGGTGCTGTGCTAGTGGAAAAGACGAGCTAAAAGCATGCGGTGCCAAGTCGAGCCAATCCTATGCAGTAGAAAAGCACCATAACAGTCATGGTTTGTTACTTCATACGGTGTTGTGTTCTGCAGAAAAAAAAGACCATCCATTAAATGTTTGCCACATTCTTGTCAATTTTGGAGGTAAAGATTGTAAATGTAAATAAATATAATCATCGTGAGCGTCTGTCAATAATCCTGTCTTTTTATTTGAACTTTTAAACATCACACCGTACAACAGTCTTAACTCAAGTCAAGGTAAATATCAGAGAAGAGACCAGAAAATAGAACAACCCTCCCACAGCTGGCCCCTAACACCTGCAAAGGGTTCTCTCGCTCTGTCTCTCTGCCTTCCTCTTCCTGATTTCCTCCCTATTAGTCACATTTACTCTCTACCCCTCCCCCAATCCCCCTTCTCTCTCCCTTTCTCTCTCCCTGTCTCTCGGTCTGTGGAGTTGGACTCTGAGCCTGTGGAGCTGGCTAAAATGCCGCAGTAGTGGCGGATTTTTCCCAGGCTGCCCTGAGGGTGTGGGACGTGCGAGGATTGGCGGTGTGTGTGTGTGAGTGAGAGAGAGAGAGTGAGAGAGAGGCAGCATTTCCTGGAAAAACTAACCACCGTCACAAGAGAGAACCAAGGGGAAAGAGAAAGAGAGAGAAAGAAGTTGCTTCATTCGAAAGTAACCTGGGCAGTAGATGATGTTACCTTATGTGACTTAATGGAGAATTCCACTGATTTTTATAAGCATTTCTTTCTGCATAATTCAAAAACGGAGATGTAAACAAAGTCATATGAAGAGAGAGAGAGAGAGAGAGAGAGAGAGAGAGAGAGAAAGAAAGTATTTACAGGTGACCAAGGCTCAAGTCTCTTTTTTTACACTGTTTTATGTATAAAGTGGATAATGATAAAAAACTGACCTCAAAACAGTATCTCAGGCCTCAAACACTGAATTTGTTCAATTTTATCTGTTTTATTTTCTGGTCTCTCTCTCTATTTCTCTCTCTTTCTGGTTTTTCTCTCTCTCTCTCTCTCTATCTTTCCGTAGAACACTGCATATTGCATCAGATCTCTGGTTGACTTTGTTTACATCCACACCTTTTAATTATGCAGAAATTTTTTAAAAATGATGGAATTCCCCTTTAATAACCCACCTAATAACCCACCACACGCCTTTTCCCGAACACACTCTCCCACTCCCTCATTACTCTCCCAGATAGCTGACAGGAGCTTGGCATGTCCACACTCACACACACACACACAGTGCTTCCCTTATCCCTCCCTGACCCCACTGACAAGCCAACACAGATGGACTCTCGGAGCACGCACATGGCAGATCAGACAGTCCATGACCACACACACACACACACACACACACACAAACTAAAAACACTCATCCTACCCACGTACGCAAATAAATATGCTACTGGAGACAGTTTTGTCATTATTTCTCACACCCACCACTTTCTTCTGTTAAAGCTGGCACGTGCACTCACACACACACACACACAAACACACACACACACACACACACACACAAACACACACACACACACACACACACACACACACCTACAAAGTCACTGTTCCTAAGTCACTATTCCTAAAATACCTCAACTGTCTGAGTGTTGCATCTGAGTTTAAGCTACTTGGGGGAGAGGGGCGGGGCTTGGAAAACTCTGTACTGTCCTGCCCACTCTGTCTCCACCCACACAGAGTGTGCAGCTGTCAGAGGATTGAAGTGGAAAACAGCACGGATACACAACACACACGCACACACAAATTCTGAACCAGTTGTTGCCCATAAATGTGATTTTCAGTCAGCCAGCCGTGGTGGCGATAGAATAACTAAACTCATTGGAATTAATCAGGAACAAACAGAATATAAATCAGCAATAACAGCCTGGGAAATGCTTTAGAAAATGACTGGAACTAAATATTTGGGCTAATCTGGCTATTACTGAGAAACTGTAAGGGAAACAGGTACTACATTTGAATACAGTGTTGGATCAAATGCTTCTTTGAGTTTAATTTTTATTTATTTTGTTCAAATCATTTTTTAAAAAGTAACAGTGAATGTAACGATCTCTGCCATTGGCTTATGACCAATTTAAGGCCACAATGGCACTTGCAAAAACAAACAGTCCTGTATCTGTCACACGTGTCTTATGTATTTGTGTGTAATAATAATTTCACAAGGGTTTTAAATATATACAGGGACCTATTTGTGATAACGTTTTCCAGTCTAAGCATTGTGCCTATCTTTGATCCCTGATGATGCCTCACACATCCAAGGCTGAGCATCCAAGACAGCACATTTGGCCTTGATCTCTCGGGGTGGGTGGGATGGGCCTCTTTCTCCCCTCAACACAAGCGTAAAGCTAGCCAGCATGGGCATCTGTTTGCTGGTATGGCAGATCTGGACTGTTAACATTCTCCTCCAAGTGTGCCGAGCTGTCCAGTGGTGCTGTGTTAGCAACAGTGTGATAAGCTGTTTGTCTCAGAGGAAGCATGGGCTCTTCACTCTCGCAGGCAGGTGGTACTGTGCTGGAGAGAGTAATATATCATGGGTGAATAGGGGGTGAATAAGTTGTGTTGATAAGTGGGTAAAATATAAATACAATATTTTATTGCATTTTAAAATACTGGAACCGTGTCAAAACGTTACGATGAATGGACCAATAGAAATAGTCAGAAATAATAGGCAATATAAACCTTACCTGACCCTTATCCTGAGCAGCCAAAAAGACATGGCTTGGCTTTTCAATAAAAAAAGAAGCATGAAGCTTTGATAGTACGTACCTCACTAAATCCGGACATATTCTGACCCCTGACATTATACGTTCGATAATTATTCTCTTTTTTAAATCAGTTTAGAGATCTGCTCTCTCCTAAAACACTATTAAACACACACACCGTCACACACACTTCAGTTTATAAAGCTATCGCCCTCTTAAATCGCTATATAACACATACATGAGCATATCAATGCATCAGTTCTAAAGCCGGTGACATGTGAAGTGAACTCATACAACTGACACACACTCAACCTCAGTCGTCACAGAACACACACTCATATACACACATTACCCACACTTTTCCTTCGTTCATCAATAACACCACACAGGTCCTCCGATCTACCGTAACCTCATGTGTTCCCACCACCACATCAATATGAGACCCCATCATATGATGAAATACATCTACACACACCCACACACACACACACACACACACACACACACACACACACACACACACACACACACACACACTGCAGTCAATACATGCAAGCAACCCCCCACTGTGACATCAATAAAGGCTCTTTAAGCCGTGTAAGCCCCCCTGCCTCCATCAAGCAGCCTGGCTGCCTGTCAATATGAACACATAACACACACATCAGCAGTCAAAATACACACACACACATACACACACACAGACACACCCACAAATATACGTTCACATACTCATACAAACATGCAAACTCAAACACACCCACAGGCCAGTTAAAACCTGAGACGCATTCATTTAAACACAGACAGATCAAACAGACGTAGACACACATATGCAGCCCAACCCTAAGCCCCTTCACACGCCAACACAGCCATCTCATGACCCCCCAGAGCTCCCAGCACTCACTGCTAAAAGCCTCAGCACTGAAACTCAGATGGTCAGCATTTACACTTAAATACTGTGCGGGCACACACACACACACACACACGCACGCACAAACAGAGAAATGTGTGGCGACCTGCAGTGACCCATACAATCATTACTTCATTAAATACTTACATATCTTCTATTATTGATCAAATATGGCCACTCATAGCTATGACATTCAGTAATACGCACACATACAGGCTTGTTTTTATTCCGTGTCTGGATGTGGGATTATATATATATATAGTGTATATGCAATTAATATGTCCTGTGTGCATTTGACATAATAATAATAGCAATGTATTGTATTGTAATTTCAATTCAAGACCACCTCTATCGATACATTAACCACAACATTTTTACGTACATTTGCTGTGTTTCATTGTAGAAAAATCTAAACCACACAGAACAAAAATCTCCAAAACTGTAACTTCAAGAGAAAAAATAACCATTCTGATTTATAATTTAAGTTACTGGAACGATATTGCACTACACATCATGTCTGACCTAGTCTCGCACTGCCAGGCTCTCTATGGAGAGTCTGGTACCGTTCACCACTTAACGTGGCCAAAAACCGCCTACTACTGCAGGAAAATAAATCTGACAGACACACAAAAGGACCAATCACATGTCTGACGTGTGGAGGCAGTCTTTCGGGTTGGACCAGTAGCAGAGCCCGTACGAAATAACGCACCGTGCGTATATGCGGATGTGCCGACAGCCAATCAGAATGCAGCTGGCAGAATCCTGACAGTGTGGCCAGATTAACGCACTAAAGGTATCAGACTTGTCAACCTGTGGGCGGAGCCTCTGTGGCTGAGACTATGGTTGACTGTTTCTATTGGTGCAGATAAGTGTAAATTCTTAAAATCTAAAAAGCAACTGGTGTTGGTCAACAATACACTATGATAAATCAGAGGAACAAGGTCTTGTTTCCGATAACGGGGATATGTTTATTTGCTGCGTATGTACTGTATATACACTGTGGGCTGTTTCCTGGACAGGGATTAATCCCAGCCCTGGCCTACATTTTCATTTCAGTGGAGAATCTCCTTTCAAAATGCTGCGTAGTCTAGGAATAGGTTTAATCCATGTGTGGAATACCAGCTTATTATATAATAACATTTTCTAACCCATATCTTAACCTTAGCAACAAAATAGAAATTATTTCAGTTTAGAGTAATGGAGAACATGGAGGTTTAGTAAAATGTTTCCCTTGTATTCGTAGTTAATCCTGTCTTTCTTGGCTCAGGACAAAGTCAGGACTTTAAAAATGAATGTATACAGACATAATATTAACACACACACACACACACACACACATCATGTTGACACTTATGGGTCCCACAGTGCTCTGAGGACAGAGTTCCAAGCCACATTGACACCTGGTGCTCCAGATGACCACCACGATGACCAGATGGACCGTACAAGACTAGCCCACGCACACACACACACACACACACACACACACATATTCATATATGGTTTTATGCATAATACACCACATTTATTGCTTAAAGCGAACTTGATAAATAAAAAACTTCTCTCATTTTGTGTCCTTGTTTTTCCAGGACACAGATTATAAAATGTTTGGCATAATCAATCCCAAATACACCCATTTTACAAAGAAGCTGAGTATCTTACAACATCTCACAGCTGACTTATTTATTATTAATCTGTACTACTGAATGAACAACAGTTTTACAACTTGAGTTCAATTTACTTTGGCTTCAGATTGATGGCCCCGGGCCTCAGACACATCACTTTAGATGTTAGTGGCTTGGACATAAAAGTTAAGGTCATGTTGAAACTTGCAAGTGATAACACAGACCATTTGTAGAGCATGGCTGAATTATTCAACTCAATGTCTTCCTTAGAAAACAGGACTAAAGTAATATTTATGTACAGTTCATCCTTAAGATCCTTTAACGTACTACAGAAATGTTGGGATATGTATCATTTAAGTTCCATCTTTTTGTATTTTTTAATGTTAGAAACATTTTTGTAGATAAAGTTACATTAAAGTCAATTCAAATAGTAATATCAAGTGTTTTGGCGGTTCCTTCACTCTCATTTACAGAGGAGGACGATGCCCAACAGACACCCAAAATGGCAGAAACAATGATAGGGAGAAGACGGGCCACGCAGTGACAATCCTGAGAGACCAGCTGTGCTCTGATCATGGGCGCCTAATGAAATAAACTAAACTATCCGCAGGAATTCATGAAAAAAGTAAACCAGGAAACAATGTAGAGACATCAGCTAAATATCCTTTAACCCAGATAAAACACACTAGATATATTTACATTTTTTTACAGTGAAAATCAGTTTTTTTTAAGTATTATAATAATCTAATACATTAGAAGTAAACCAAACTCATGTCATAGCTTTGACATACTGGTCATGTCTACAAAGTACCGTCCAAACACACACACACATATATAGTGTTGTTATTTAGGTTTTCTGTGGCGGAAAATTTAGGACCAGACTGTACTGTAAATACGATCAGAAATGATGTACTATCAGAACACATGGGTTCTTTGCCCTACACTAGATCCAATTATGATCAATACAGAAGATCTGCAATAAGCTGAAATGTCAAATACCATCATATTGTCACGTGTGAGTACATTATCCATTCCTGTGAATGAACAACATGTTTTATTCTGTTTTCAAAACATTATCCATCTTCTGCTATCAAAGCAAAACCTCAATCATTTAATCAATGGATGAATGAACATCTAGGATTTGTGCAATTTATTTGGATGACAAAAATAGAATCAAGCACATGTATGACTGATGATATCCTGCGCAAATAAAGTGACTTTTTGAACAACACACACACATTGGTTTAGAAATAACCCACTTAAAACACAATATAACACTACACATCCATGAACATATCAATATATCAGCTCTAAAGCCGGTGAAATGTGAAATATAATTTGTGAACATCAACAACACTTTTATTGACGCTCTGCTGGTTTATGCTACCTTTTGACACTAAGAAAAACTCAGTGACCAATCACAGTTGTGTCTGGAGCTGGCATTACAACAACACATTTTATCCAACTACAACTTTCTGACATTCCTGAATAGGATTACTCTGGCCTCTGTTTGGTCATAGACGACGTTGGCATGTACAAAAGTGGCTTGCATTAGGCAGAGGCAGCCGTCAGACCGCATGTGAGTGAAATGAGTTAGGACATGAGATAGGATGTGAAAAAAAACTGTGAATGTTTCACCATTTTCACACGTGTTTTCTTGGAGCCACATATGGTGAATAAAGACTTACTCTGCAACGTTGTAAGAGAACAGTAGAGAAACTGTGTCTTGGTTACTTGGGTAGGGAAGGGGTAAAGATGTATTTCTTGCATTAGTACTTGGGGTCGACCCCAGCTGTCGATCAAACCAGTGTCTCCCAGGTTTTGTCTTGGTGTGTCCTTACATGGCACTGTTTAGCAAATTTACTGCTCCAGCAGGCCTGATTCAGCTCATGAAGAGCTCGATAATTAGATGACGAGGGGAATCTAGTGTGTTAGATGAGAGGAAATAAACTGCAGTGCAGGGGGTTCTCTAAGGCTGGGTTTGGGACACACTGCACTGGTGTGAAATACACACTACACTACAGTGACTTTTATGGACCACTGAAGTCGTGTCACGATTATGTAGTCATGTCTTGCCCATATTAGGTGCTTTTCCAGTGCATGGCACCTACACTACTTGACTCTACTTGCTATTTGGTACCTGGCAACTGGTTGGTTTTCCAACACCAAATATCCTCCAAAAATATATCTATTCACATTACAAAACACAGGAACTGCAATGTCTCTAACAGGAACCTCAACAGCGACACCCGGATAATTAGGTGTTGTTTATTCACTGTGTATTCACATGTTGTTGTTGTTTTTGAGACTGAACACGGCTTTAGTTGCACATCAGTTCTGACAGATCAGTAATATTTTCAGTCCTTGTTGCACCATCCAGCTCTCGCTGGAGTCTTAGTGAACCTGGCGAAATTCTGCAAGCTGCCATTGTGAGTCGGATAAAGACAAACTAGATCCCTACTGTAGCTTGTAGCTAGCTTCTATCAGGCCAATCAAAGGTCTACAAGGTTTAAAGATCATAGTTTACTCTGTTCTCGGCTTACTATGAACAATGTGCCTGGCTCCAGGAACCAGGTATAAAACCAAAAAAAATGCAGAGTAGAGTAGAGTAAGTACCATGCAGTGGAAAACACCATTAGGAAATCCAGGATTGGTAATTGGATTTCTTAATACAGGATCATATCCTATACTAAGGAAATGGTTCTCGAACGTAATACAGTTTGCCATGCAGACTGGTTTTCTCTGAATGTGTGTTGAGTTTCCAGTTCCTTGCTCGGGTAGTAACACTACGCCATACAAATAAGAGTCCTTGGGCAAGACCCCTAATCCTGCATTTGCTGACCTCTGTAACATCATTAAAATTGTATGTTGCTCTGGATAAGAGTCTCTGCCAAACGCCATGCATAAAAAGCGAGCCTTTTTCAGTGTGGTTGGTCTTTTGCTCTGGATATAGCAGATGGACTACAGTTTGCGAAGCTACTGCTGTAATAATACACTGTTCCAGTGTTCATTTCACTGAAAGCTTACTTCATATTTTGACTGTTAAAAGCCTTGTCATTTAAATGATCCAGTGATATCCTGTGAATTACTTTACACAGCAAAATATACCTTATCAGGTTTACCACACATCTGTGGCCTATTATCAGAATCATTTTCACTGGTTCTAGATCCATGGGTCAACTTATACTATTTCCTATCCATAGGTTCTATGTGACTTGCATTTGTCAGACTTCTCTTACAGCCCTTTAGCTGAATCTCTTCTGATCTGAGCATTGTTGATAGCTACAATGTTTTGCAGGTTACTGACACTTCCTTAAATATTCTGCTGGTGTGATTCTATCTATACAGACTGACAGCTTGTGTCTAGACCACCACGGTTTCAAATGAGACCATCCTCTGATCATTATGCTCATATTCATTATGCCGTTATGTTCAGTTTATTTGTAATACTGGAACAGCTGGTGTACATATGTTTGAGGAGATCTCTAGCATCAGTAGCCTCTGGTCAATTGTAGCTGCTGTGAAGGCAACCAGCGCTGCTCATCAGCTGCTTTCCTTCTCACTAAGTCTCTAAAGCTTTCTCTTCTAGAAGATTCAAGCAGCAGCAAAAACGTGATATCATTTACTTGCCGAGCTCCTTATCATCCAATAAACGTATACATTTATATACAGCATGCATTAAGATGGAATTATGGGAAACAGATGTAAACCAGTAAGAAGTAATAGAGTAGAATTATTATTTAACCAACTACTACGAACCGATAACGATTATGTGTAACGTGTAAATTATTGGGTTATCTGATTAATCATTACTACTCAACCGACACATTCTAATATCATCATTTGGCTTCATATTGATTCAGAATAAGAATGGTTGAATGGTTTTGTCATTGGGTTACCAATGATCTGCTTGTGCTACCACTGATCCAGCCCCCTGCAATCCAAGAAAATCCCTTAGGTGAGGAACCGTCTTGCACGTACAAGCTCGAGAGACCATCATGAACTGTGTTTGCTTGACACTGGGAGCCAGTGCTCCGCAGGCTGTGCAAATTTTGTTTCCAATATCAAGCAAATGCAGTTCTGAGTTGGTGTTTTTCTCTAGAGCACTTTCAGGTTCCACAGGTCGTGAGGCGTTCCCCTTTAAGGGAAAGGCTGCCCTGTTCCTCCAAATCCAAACCTTTCCAGTTTCAGGAGTTCCTTGGGGGCTGGATCTGTGTTAGGGCAAGGAGACCATTGGTTCCCACTATGAATATCTACGATCAGTGAGTAGGTGAGAGAACGTTCTTGTCCAGTGTAAATGTATTCATCTGGAGACAGTAATATACTAGGACAGACTGAAGGAAGGAGAAATTTCTGGTAAAGCACAGATCGTGAGTATCCATCTAGATCATTGTGAATAGGGAAGAACACTGTAGGACTCTGCAAAAAAAAAGGCAGTTTGGGGGTGTTTTTTGGAGAAAGTGGATCAGTGAACTTTGGAGTTCAATGTAATGAATTTTTAAAGCTCTGAATTTTAAATAAGATCGTGGCTCTGAAGTGTAACCGAGGAGTACCTAGTGTTATTGACTATGAAGGACTTGCATCATGTTAAAAGGGTTAGAAGATCAGGTAGGAAGGCTACAAGAACACAGGTGGTTTGTGCACGGCTTAATTCTGGGGTGACCTTACCTCCAAGCCTCCAGCCGGCTTCTTCTTCAGCTCCTCGCACTTTCTGAACTTGCAGATCTGGTGTCCGGTCTTGCGGTTGCGGCAGCTGCTACACTGCTCACAGTTGATCCTGCGGCGGCAGGGCGGGCACAGGCCGCAGCGTTTGCGCTTCTTCTTGCCATTGGCGCTGATGGAGGTGGCGACCTCACTGTGGCTCTGCTGGTGCTCCGTCGCCCCGGTTACCTGCGACAGCGCCCCATCTGCTAGGAACACCCCCGCTGGCGTCATGATGAACAGGCCCGGGTGGAAGGGGAAGGCTCCTCCTACTCCGCCGCCGTTGCTCAGCAACGGAAAGTCTGTCACACTCCCTAATGAGTCGGAGGCAGAGACTCCTTCCATGTCTCCGCCCACATTGAGCCCGGAGGAGTCGGAGACAGGGAGCAGCATGCTGGCCTGCCGCAAGAGTTCGGCAGCCTGTGCCAGGTGCAGCCCACTCGGAGAGTCCAGCAGGCCGGACACCAAAGCGCCCCGGTCCAGTTTGCTGAGTCCAATTTGGGCTCTGTGTTGGGCAGCTGCTGAGTGGGCCTTCACCCCAGAGGTCACTAGCGAGCTCTGGGCTAGTCTGTTTGCGTTAGCGGTAGCTACTGCGGCGGCGGCAGAGCATGTGGCGATGTACTGGGAGAGCGCCCGTGAGTGTTTGAGGCTCTTATTGAGCGGGGCACTGATGATGCCGCTCCGATTGCGCCTCTCCACCACAGGCGATGAATCTTCATCTCCGCAGCAGCTGTCCCGAGCATCCTCATCCTCTCTGGCTTGGTTTCCCTCCATCGACCCCCCACCGCCAGACATAGCCCACAGCACGAGGGGGAGGGAGAGAGAGGGGGAGAGGAGGGGTGAAGGGCAAAGGAAGAGGGCAGCAATGTTCTCCCTCAGATTGGTGCTTGGGGAAGAGTGATGCTGGGCGAAGTGAAGAGTCCAGTGGTTGACAGTGCTCACCTACAACCCACAGTACGCTCCCCTCACAGGCATTTTATCTGGCCGCCCCCTGTTAAGACCTGAAGGACAGAGGTAGAGGAATAAGGCAATGAATATTTAACATTGAGTTGGACATGACAACTGAAAAATATAGATAAATTGTGTGTCAAAATCAAAACGTCAAACTGTAAGTCTTTTTAGTGTTCATGGACAAATCAAACCTAAAGGAGAATTCCATGGGGTTTACATTATTCACGTAAACAAAGCTGTAAACAATGTAATTCAAAGTGCTTTGATGTGAAATTGATTGTTGTAAAGAAGCTAGATTTATTTGCAGCTGTGCTAACAGCAACCAGGAAGATATAGATACAGCTACATAAGCAATGCCCAAAGAGAAATAACATTTCTACCCGCTCCTGTCCAAAGATTCTTCATAAATATATACATAGGTAACACACACATTACATACATAGTACATACATTGGCTACAGCTAATACTGAACACTGAAACCTTGAGTATTAGTGGATCTGGACCTGAATGGGACATTTTTTTCATTAATAACCTCCACACTTCGTTTCACTTAGAGGTATTAAAACTTACAAATAAATATAACATCAATTTTAATGCATTTGAAGCATTTTCTAAGTTTCAAACCATCTGTGGTTCCAGCCTGAAGCCTGGCTGCTTGTGTGGTGCTTCTGTGAGCCTGTGACTGTCATTCAAATACAGCATTTAAACAGTCCCATTAATGTCTCCCTTGGTGCATTATCGTTAGCTATTGCCATGTAATGAATTTGTTTAAAACCTAAGTACATAGAGTCTGAGGTTTTAATTCCATATCACTGATGCCAGAAGTATCAGCAATGTTAGCCCTGAAGGATGCCTTCAGCAGACAACACTGGACAGTGCCCATGGGAGACCTATGAATAAATCAACAAGCAGCAAACTAACAAAACCAACAGCAATCTTCAATTCTGCTCAAAACAAGACTAAAATATCAGTGAAAAAGTGAGTGGATGGAATGAATGCAAAGGGTGTCAGTGACTAAACTGGCAACTACATTCACTTTAGTTTCAGGATCACACGGAATTCATATGATTTTATGGTTATCCTCAATCTGAGTTAATGAAGGTAACAGATACAAACTGATCAATCAGTCTTAAGGATCAAATTTAAGCAAATAAATAAATAAATAAGTGTATCAGACACTCTGTTACCCTATTGAAAAATACCAAACAATATAATATTAAGCTGAATTTGTGGCAGCGTTTCATATCCAGCATTTTCTGGTAGCCCTATGCCAATAACCAAAATATTCTTAACGTTATTCCAAGTAATACTGGAGCGCTCGGATGGTGACACACTGACACGACGTAAAGAGCTGCAGGAGATTTCCAATTATGTTAACGAACAAGGACACAAAGTGTCTTTGATGTGAAGCACGAAATAGCTCCCCCTTTGGTGATGCAGTTAATAAAGGAGAGTCAGTATGAGAAAAACAGCACCTCCTGTGGTGCAGCTCCTAACTGCAAGGTGATTGTGTGAGAGAGTTGCAAGGCAGTTCCATGAGGTGCTATGCATCTATTGACAAAAACTGGGTTACAAGATTTCACCCTGAAGGTGATGAATTCTAAGTGAACAATGTAAACTGCTGAGATCATAATGCTGTAACTTCATTTAGGCCTCTGTTGATTCTTACATAGTGACCTCGGTTAACCTGTGCCGTCTCATTCTGTAAGCACTGTTGTCATATACTGCATAATGTAACACTAATCATCTGTGCACTGTTTAATACCTCTTTATAGAAGAAATAAGCAGCTGTACCCAAATCTTGATAATAATCTTGCCCAATGGATAAAACACATCTTTAAATGTATCACTTTACAGTTAACAATCCTCTTACTTATGTTTGTTAATTTGGTAATAAAAACCTTAAAAGGTGTTATATGTAGTTATAACACATAAATAAGTGGTGCAACTAAGAGATGTTGCTTGCCAGATTCTGAGCCCACATCCATCTACACAGTTAAATCGTACATGCCTATTTATCTCACTCTGTCTTCTCCATAAGTCAGCGTTATTATACCTGTCAGCTTCATCAGATATTCACATTCATCAGATATAACATCAGTGTTTCCCTTTTTGTTTATGTCTTATAACTGCTTTGGTGCCCATGACCTACTTATGAACCGTTGTTAAAGTATTTTTTAAATCTTACAGAAGATTTTAAAGGGCAGTCATGCTGTAAAATGGTGCCATATATTCTATCTGACAGACAAAAATGCATAATCTGCCGTGCTATCGCTTCATTTAGGCTTCTGCTGGTTCTTGCATAGTGACCTCAGTTAACCCGCACCGCACAGACTCATTCAGTAAGCACTGTTACCATATATTATATAATATTACACAGCTGCTGGCACAGATCAGCTGCACACCTTTCAATACCTGTGGCATAAAGGAACATGGTGGTTGTATCTAGGTACAGAGTGTACTAATCCAGCTTGTTACGGGTCTTACACAACCCATACACAGCAGTTATAGTCTAAACTAAGCCAAGAGCTTGACTTTATATGCCTGTGTTGGGTGCTGGCCCTAAATTCTCAAGCTAATGTCAATGCTAATGACACCCTGACACAGTACACTTGAGGTAAAGGTATGTGAAATAGCATCAAATTAAACATTTTCTGCTGATGTTTTACATGTTATCTACTATTTTGAGTGACTTGCAAAGGTGATTTAAACTGAAAAAAGTACTGCTTTGAAATTAAAGGCAAAAACAGCCTTAAATTCACATGAATAAGAAATATTAATAAGTAATGTCTTAATCTTGTTAAATTGTTATAAATAGCAGCACTTTAAATGTGGACTCACTGTCACCTGGAAAACAGCCATTTTGTAAGCTTTATTACTGGAGGGTTTCTCATAATTATGACTAAATATTTCATAATTTTGACTGACTCTCAGAAAATACAGCCTATCATTTGAGTGTTTCTCATAATATCAACATAAAATCTTATAATGATTTCAAAATGACAAGAAAGAATGGGATCGCAAAATCATGAGATAACAGCCCTAATTTAGAAATACTTTCCCATTATAATTAAGAGATAGTAAATCATGATTATGGGAGGGTAAGTCATATTTGAGATGTGACATCACAATTGTGAGGAGC
This sequence comes from Hoplias malabaricus, assembly GCF_029633855.1. Lineage (NCBI taxonomy): Eukaryota > Metazoa > Chordata > Actinopteri > Characiformes > Erythrinidae > Hoplias > Hoplias malabaricus. The sequence continues at coordinate 19,661,604 of NC_089803.1, read as the reverse complement.
TTTATCATTATTACCACATAATATGGCATAATTATGAAATGTTGTGTCATAATTAAAATGTGATGTCATACTTGCGAAAAGTTCTAATTATTACGTGATAGCTATCCATAAAAATGAGGTAGAAAATCATATCTGAGACGTCAAAACTGGGGAGGCTTCTCATTATTACGAGATAGTAAGTCATAATAATGAGACAGTAGGTCACACAATTGAGTCATAGTAAGTCATAATAATGAGAAAGGAGCCCATAATTAATTCATGATATTAAGTCATAGGAATAAGACTGTAGGTCATAATTCTGAGACAGTAAATCATAATTATGAAATGCTAAATAATAATTGAGATGTGACGTCACAACTGCGAGGAACTTTCTCGTTATTACGAAATAGAAGCCTCAGTCGTGATAATGAATTAGTACGTCACAGTTATGGGAAACTTTCTCATGATTATAACTGGCTAAATGCCCATATGTTCTTTCAAGCGGCGGAAACAGACTCTCCACAGACTAGAGGAAGCACTTAGCCCACAATAATAACGGTCTAATAATGTGAAAACGTCAACAAGAGCAAAGTTAACAGCGAGAGACAAATTCAAACCTCAAAGTGAAGGACAGAAACTGCGTTGTATCCCAGAGTCATGAATTCCGTAGGTTTAAAACCCTACACTGTGCCGGAGTGTGTGTATCCGTCTGTTTAGGAGCAGAATTCCGCGCTGGAGCCGGAGCAGGACAAAAGGAGCTCGCCGTTCAACCGCAGGTAAAAGACCCAAGTTTCCGCCAGCCGCCGCGAGCTGGAGATCAACCTCACGGAGACGCGGCCACACATAAAGTAAAATCCAGTCCGAGGACACTAGAAATAGGCGACGCGTTCATCGGAACCGCGCTGCGTGCGACTCGAAACACGAACCCAACGCAAACAGACGCGCGGAGAGCGCGAGAGCTGCGTCCGTGAGGGCTACTGCTGCTGCAACCTTATTGAGGTGGAGGGGGGGGGGAGTAGTTAAGAGGAGGGGGTGGGGGGGGGGGGGTCACGCGGCGAAGGGACAATAGGAGCGACGGACGGACAAGGAACAATGGCTGAAGCGACGCAAACAGAACACTGACCGAATAATCGATGCCCGGTGACCAATGCAACTGAATACAAACGGCTCGATTAATCGGGCTTCATTTCCCTATCTTTCCCAACCTCTCAGGGATCAACACGAGCGCAGAGATCAACAGGGTTGGAGGGGGGGGGGGGGGGGGGGGGGGGGCAGTATAGCAATAGAGGACAGAGAAAACCAGATAGCAGAGAGAGGTGGATAGAAATAGAAGAGAAGAACAGAAGAGGAGTAGGAGAAATAAAAGAGAGGTAGGTGAGAGATAGAAATAGAAGAACTGAAAGGAAACGGAAAGACTGAAAAAAGTGAGAGATGAAAGTGATAGAATCAGAAGAATAGAAGAAAAAGGGGAAGAAAGCAAACAGGAGAGAGAATGAAAGAATGAGCGTGGGGGAGAAAACAGGAGAGAGATTGATCAGGAGGAGTGGGGGAAAAAGAAAGAAGGAACAGAGGAGAAAGAGAGAAACTGGGAGAGAGATCCCGTAAAAACAAACAAACAAAAAACAACAGCCTCAGATCTAGTACAAATAAGTCATTCATCAAAAAGTTTCCCACTCCAGCTCGATTATTCGACCTGCCGAGTGTCAGGAGTGTGACAATGATCTAATATAAACAGAGGCCGGGTCAACTGTTCATGTGTTATTAATCATACTCTCACCGCAATGTATCCATGAGTCGACTAATCGAATGACACCGAATAATGTCGCTCATTATATGTTTACAAGGCCAGTGAGAATTATGCACAGCGATCAGAAAGCGCGTGCTCCCTCGCAGTAAACCCTGGCCCTTCATGTGTTAATGCCCCTCTGCCCACAGGCCTGGCGTCACGCTCCCTGGTCATTTCAAAGTGAAAAACAAAAATCTCTTTTGTCTCCGGCCGCCGCTGCTCTCAGCCCGAGGTGTGTGTGTGTGTGTGTCAGTGTGTGAGGGAGACAGAGAGTGTGTTTGTGTGTGTGTGTTCGGTAACGCGCCAGCACGTCTGACCAGCTCGAATTAAAATCACGTTCCCTCGTTATTCCTCATTGTAAGTTTCAAACAGCACCTTAAAAGTGAGAGGCTCATATTCTCCCCCTCTCTCTATCTCTCTCTCACCCCCCCCCCCTTCTTATCTTCTGTCTCCCTCTATCTAACGTGTCTCTCTATCTATCCCCCCCCCCCTCCCTTCCACCAACACGATCTGCATATTTGCAAACGCTTGAGCTCGTCGTTTTCGTTTTCACCGCGCGAGCCGAGGGGGAGGGCAAAAGCGAGGACGCGCAGGGAGGTTTAGAGCTGTAAGAAAACAGGAGGAGAGCAAAGAAAAGGAAAGAAAGGACGGAGGTAAACGAATAAAAGAGAGAGAGAGAGAGAGACGTAAACAAATGAGACTCACCTGACACCCCCCGAGTGATATACAAAAGCGCGCAGCTGGAACGCCAGGCTCGCTCTCGCGTTCGATTCGAATCTCTTCACGGTGTTCTCGAATTCGAACCCGAGGGAGAGAGAGAGAGAGAGAGCGAGAGAGGCAGATAGCAAGAGAGAGAGTGAGTGAGAGAGATAAAGAATGAGCGAGAGAGCGAGCTCCGGTAAACGCGTTTTTTTTTTTCCGGCGGGTTTTCAGTGTGTCCGCCGCCTCCTCCGCGTCCGCGCGCTCGCGGGAGGAGAGCGACATGCAAACACATTTCATAGATTTTTGGAGCTTCACACAAAAACCGAAGTGGACTTTCCCCCCCCACACCCCACCCCAGTCACACCACCGAGAACACCGCCAACGGCGAAGTGGGGGAGGGGGAGGGGTGAGGTGGTCAGTCAAAACAAAAATAACCAACAACTAGCACACTTGTTTGTGTCTGTATCTGCCCCTTGTGCATATGTACCAGCTACTTCATGAATGGAGTCGAGTTATGAGCGAGAGACACAGGGAGAGAGGGGCAGAGAGAGAGAGCATTGATAGGTTGCAGGCAGCTCATTGTTGACATTATTCTTAAAGGCTGTTGGCTGATTTTTTCCTCTTTCTCCTACAGATTGATTTGTTATAGGCTGCCTCTTTAACAGTCAGCTACTTCTCTTTTTTGTGCTGCACATTCATGCTTTCCAGGAACTCTGACTGGACTTTTTTTATGCTTTCTCATCTGTGGCGGTATTTGGAATATGACATAGCTATTATGAGATGGGATTTTAAAATAGGAATTTTTGTTTTAAAGGGCCTTTTACTTCTAGGCCTCACCCTTACATTTTATTTAGGTGTATTTGGAATCGATTTATTTTGAGGTTTATTTAAAAAACCATTATTCTTTTATACACCATTAATTTCCTAACTATTTGGTTTGTTAGATTAATGTGAAACACTGCTTATAACGTCAGTGTGAGTGGGCGGGGCTAATCTGCTGTAGGCTGAGTAGGAAGACGTACGCAAAGTCCCAGCGTATCAAAACCCGCGTTTTTCCGGCCTAGTTTTCACATATGGACTTTATGCACTCGTACGTATCTCAGCAATGTTTACAAACCACATCCAGCTGTTTTAAGTCATAATAATAAGTATAATTACAAAGCAAGTTTTCCATGTTTTGGTCCCTGTAGTATATTTGCATTGAAAAAACAAAGCTGAGCCGACGGCAAAGGTCACTACTCGAGTTGTAAATATATACTACACTAATGCGATTATTGTAAACACAGCTTTATACAGCCATAAACATGACACAGCAAGTATAATGTTGCTATTTCTGTTTATGTATTTCTGATGAGAAGGATTTGATGGCGTTAGTCCATTAATTGTCTGTTGAGTCTGCAGAGTAATCACTGACACTATTCATCAGAGTGTAGAGAAATGAAAGTGACATGCTCATTACCATATGACTGGGATGATTTCTCACGTGGTTTTGAGCTGCATGCTGCCAGTCTGTGGTCCTGCTCGATGCTCGGTGAGGCCTGGGGCTCAGGTGACCGAACGTCCGTCCCTCGTCCCTCTCTCCCGGATTCGGTCGGTCACTCTCGGTCGTCAGAGGCGAGTCCACTCCACCTCTTGTGAGCGTCCTGTCTCTTTGGCAGGCGGCCAACAGAAGTGTGTGTGTGTGTGAGAGAGAGTGTGTATGTGTGTGTGTGTTTGTGCTTGTTATACCAATTTCACGAGGACCCAATGTCTTCACAGTAGTAGGATAACATATTTTTATATAAAGTAAAACCTTTCTCCTGGTCAAAGTATTTTCCGTTGCTGGTCAGTGTGTTTGGTTACTGAGGCTACTATTAAGGCTAGGTGTTTACGTGGTACTAGGACAACACTGGATTTTGTTCAAATGGAGCACATTTCACTGGTGTTTTAACAGATTGTTTTTTATTTTCAAATTCAGGTTTTGTTTTGTTTTTAAAAGTGAACGATTGTCTATTAGCTGCTGGAGTTAGAGTGAGGGCTAAGGTCAGGGATGGGGTTAGGGCTATGTATAGATATAATATTACATAGCTGCAATAATAAACAAGTCATTTGAAGTCCTCACAAGTATAGAAAGACAAACGTGTGTATGTGTGTGTGAGTGTGTGTGTGTGTGTGAGAGAGAGAGAGAGAGAGAGAGAGAGAGGGAGAGAGAGCAGGAGGGGGAGGGGCTGGGTGACACCGGCAGGGCGGCAGAAATTTTCTTCCGTTCCGGGCTCCTTCCCAATCGCAGACGGGCGGACATTGGCTGGAAAGTGGAGCAGCTCGTCAGGGACAATCAATGAGAATCGATCGCGCCGAGCTCTGGCCGAGGGGTTTAGGGACGGAAAAAAAAGAAAGAAGGCAGCGCAAGCTGGATGAGTGGGGATTTTGAGGGAGTTTTTCCTTTTTTTTTCACGATTGCAGGGAAGTTGAGAACAAAATAATCAGAGCTGGAAACTTTTTAAGGGATGGTACCTCTTGCTTTATGACCAAAAGACAAGGGGTACATTTAGTTCGCAGTCAGAAACTATCACATGCATGTTATAATTCATATGTAAAACTGTAATAAATAAAGGACACCTAAAATTATACTTCACCTATTGAACAACACGCTGCATGTGTCAATATTAAAACAGAGCAGGAACAAAAATAATCAATTACATAAACAGTATATTGATCAAAACTGTAACCTTAAAAGTGGCCATTTGTTGGGCGGTTAACGGACTGGCCTACGAGTGTCGACTGGCGCGTTTCCACTGAACTAAAGTTAACCATGGGCTTTGGAAACCACAACAACATCCGAAAGGTTACGAGCTGTTTACTTTTCAGCTACTCGCATGTTGCTCTTTTTTGAGACTGAACACAGATCAGTAGAGTTTTTCATTCCTTGTTACACTGTCCGGTTCTCACATGGCCACCACTCCAAGGAGAATTTGAACCACCTCAAAAACCACAGAGTAATTTTACGAGCTGCTATTGTGTGTCGGAGAAAAACAAATGTGTTCACTGCTGGGGCTTGGAGATTTTACAAATGGCTAGTTTGTGCTGGAGGTCTGCATTTCACAGTGTAAACAAGTCCCTCTGGCCACTCAGTGCTCTGCTAGGTTTCCAGGTCCCGTTTGGGTACCAGATTTGCCTAATGGAATATAAAAAGAGTCGAGCCGTGTCGAGTAAGGTCCATGCAGTGAAAGAGCGCCAAATGTCTCTTATGGCGGTTTTCCACTTTGTGGAATCAGCTTTGCTCAACCAGGTTTGGCCAGTGGAAAACCAAAAGAGCACAGCTAAGTCGAGTCAAGAAGGTTCCATGCAGTGGAAAAGCTCTACTACACTCCACTACTAAGTCACTGACCCACTGACGTTCTGATCGTCCATTGTTAAAACACATGCACAAGCATCACCCCAGACAGGTGGCACTACAGAGCACGTAATTCTGCACTATGACCCACTCACACACTATATATATTCATTCAATCATTCATTATCTGTAACCCTTATCCACTTCAGGGTCACAGTGGGTCCAGAGCCTACCTGGAATCATTGGGCGCAAAGTGGGAATACACCCTGGAGGGGGTGCCAGTCCTTTACAGCATAACACAGACACACTCACACCTACGGACACTTTTGAGTCGCCTATCCACGTGTTATCAACGTGTGTTTTTGGACTGTGGGTGGAAACCGGAGCACCCAGAGGAAACCCACGCAGACACAGGGAGAACACACCACACTCCTCACAGACAGTCACCCGGAGGAAACCCATGCAGACACAGGGAGAACACACCACACTCCTCACAGACAGTCACCTGGAGCAGGAATCGATCCCACAACCTCCAGGAGCTGTGTGACTGCGACACTACTTGCTGCGCCTGCTGGGTCTGTCAGTTGTTATTCCTTTATGCTGCTGTATGAACGAGTTATGATTCAATCATTATGTACCAGCAACCTTGAAACAAAATGTAAACTGGAATAATATTTGTATGTGCTTATTATTATTTTTAGAATTCTTCTTTTGTAAACAGTTTTCAACATCAAGGGTTTAATAGGTGAATGAATATGTAAGGTTACCCAAAAGATCAAGCGAGGTTAATAATCACGTGACTGTCACTCAGAGTGGGATTACAAACTTTGGCCACATTCCTTTACTAGGGGTGAGATGACGTGATCCACATTATCTCTACAGTCTACAGGCACGGTACATTCCTATTCCAATACTACACTTACCTTTACTAAATTTGCAAAAAGAAACATGATGATGATGATGATGATTAGTAGTAGTAGTAGGAGTAGTAGTAGAAGTGGAAACAAGAAAATATAAAAGAATGAGAAAAAACAAAAGGCTAAAATGAACAGGCTACTCATCTTCATATTGTCAGAATGGTTATGTTTTCTAACTTCCTGAGGAAATATGGTCCACACAGAGTCAAATACATGTAAAGACTCAGTACAGGGGGTCCTCGACTTACGACGTTGATCCGTTCCTACGTCGTGTCGTAAACGGATTTTCGATGTAAGTCGGAACATACGTACATACTGCACGTAAATAACATACTATAAGTACTTATCCTATCCTAGCACCTATCCTCCTCGGTGCCGAGCCGCGTAACCGTGTATTCTTCCGCCGCGCCGCGCACACCAAACACGAAGTTCACGTTACGACGTTTACGACGCAAAACCACTTAAGTCGAAACAAGGCTTTATACAGTAAATGGGAAATGTGTCGTAACTACGAAACATCGTAACTCAGGACTGACGTAACCCGAGGACCTCCTGTATGTAGAACGTCGATTCTATATACTGCAAATAAATAAATAAAAATCCTCATCGTTTTGTGGCTTGGGTTTGTAATTTTTAACATAACATGTAGCTGGAATATAAACAGTACAACATTCATCTACATTGTGTGAAAGTTCTTCTACTTTGGCGACATGTGGACCAGAAGAAATGATTCAAAACTGCCCTGTGTTTCATTCCTCAGACATTTTGAATTTCAACAGTCAGAAGCAACATGTGTTTGGTTGTCTCTCTGTTATATTATGATATGCTAACACTGCCAAAATAAACACAGATTGGCCCATTGCTGATCATATCTTTGTAGTGAATGTTGGCTGATTCTTATCCTGGATAATTTTGTACAACGCAACTTAATCAAACAGACTTATCCTAGTTTTATTGCTCATTTTCAAACAGCCCCGGGATCCCTGCCACTGATCTGGGTTCATCTGTCCAAGCCTTAGCCTACTTGTGTTGGAAGGCACTGGGTTATAAAGAGATTTCCACTAAATTGAAGGAGCACCCCTGTGACACATTCTGCACATGAATTGTACATTGTTAGCTTCATATAAACGGAGAATATCTCAGGGCTTGTAATTTAATGCCACTGCACCAACACAAATAATCAGGAGCAAAAACCCTGGACCCTGGACCACATGTAATGTGGTCTGATGTGTTGTCTTACTGTGTGCTATCTTTCTACGTACATTCATACTGTTTTACGTCTAAATAATAGATCCAGTCTCTGACAATGTTGACGGTGATTAAACAACCTTTTTTGTCTGCACTGCATGGTCAGATAATGGTCAAGGATTAGATGAGGCTAATTAACAGGACTACAGGCTTTCTACAGAGCATACATTGTTAAGTGGGGAACAGCCCTGTATCATGACTGTAAGACCTAGACCTCCAGTTCAGACCATAAATGTCAAAACTAAGTCAACTGAACCTAATGAGGTCAAAAATGCCTTTATGATAAGGGTCGTATCTGTTAGCACTCCTATGGGATTTTAATATTATGTCCATGCTACGTGAGTGTCAATACACATGTACATGTTCAGCTATTTTATATTAAACATTTATTTATTCATCCTGATCTCTGTGCGTCATGAGTCTACCTGGAACCATTGGGCGTAAAGCAGGTACACACCTTGGACAGGACACCAGTCCATCACGGGGCATCACACATTCACCCAGTCACTCAAACACTAAAACCTGAAGGCAAATTCACATACTCACTCAATCACCCACACACTCACACACACACGTAGGCAATTCCACACATTCAGCTCCTCACTGTGATTAACAGCAGGACTCTGAGACCATGGTGCTGTTTGGCAGCAACACCACACACACAAGGCCTAGAGTAACAACTTCCTCATGAAACTGGTCCCATTTTGAATCAAAAAGTGTCTAACCAATTTCAACTGTCATTGCTGAATTATGTTAGTAGTTATCCTGAAATATTAGGCCTTCAGTTCAGCTCCTGAAGACCAAACACGAATGAGAACTAGCTTGGTGTTATCTAACTATAACAGGGGTGTCCAAAGTCCGGCCCCCAAGCGAAATGTGGCCTGCGGTAAAATTTTAATTGGCCCGCAGCATCACTTTTAAGAATACATAGTTAGTGGCCCGCTATCACTTGGCAGGTTTTCTTTCACCTAATGGTGGCAGCAGTGCGCTAATGTATAGGATATTGCACCGCTGTGTTAATGAACTAAGCAAAACTTAAACTCCATTTATTCCTCTGGGCCAGTAAAGTAATTCACAGAAAGACATTTGGTGATGGGTGCAGCAAAAAACAAAACAAAAAAAAACACAAAGTTGACAATGAGAACTGCCAATTTCAAGAGAGTTCTGGTTTGAAAATTTGCCCCAAGGACTACTTGTACAATATTTGTATTTAGTTCGTTATGTAATTTTAAAAAATATAACACTACTGAGTTCTATAGGGGCGGCACGGTGGTGCAGCAGGTTAGTGTTGCAGTCACACAGCTCCAGGGACCTGGAGGTTGTGGGTTCCATTCCCGCTCCGGGTGACTGTCTGTGAGGAGTGTGGTGTGTTCTCCCTGTGTCTGCGTGGGTTTCCTCCAGGTGACTGTTTGTGAGGAGTGTGGTGTGTTCTCCCTGTGTCTGCGTGGGTTTCCTCCGAGTGACTGTCTGTGAGGAATTGGTGTGTTCTCCCTGTGTCTGCGTGGGTTTCCTCCAGGTGACTGTCCGTGAGGAGTGTGGTGTGTTCTCCCTGTGTCTGCGTGGGTTTCCTCCGGGTGACTGTCTGTGAGGAGTGTGGTGTGTTCCCCTTGTGTCTGCGTGGGTTTCCTCCGGGTGCTCCGGTTTCTTCCCACAGTCCAAAAACACATGTTGGTAGGTGGATTGGCGACTCAAAAGTGTCCGTAGGTGTGAGTGAATGTGTGTGTGTGTGTGTTGCCCTGTGAAGGACTGGCGCCCCCTCCAGGGTGTATTCCTGCCTTGTATTTTGATATGATCCTTTGAGAAGTGTTTGGACACCCCTGACCTATAACATAGAACTAAATACAAGTTTCTGACTGGACAGTGTCCCATGGCAAGAAATCAACTCTTGAAGCAGTGGTTTTACTAGAATACTTGCAGAGTTCAATCACTGGATACTAGATAAAAGACTAAAAAACTAAAATTAAGCACTGGTTATTTTTTCATTTCACAGAAATCATCAGGTCCACTTGAAAGGACTAGAGGTCCCCGAGGCTTCTCCTTGAATAGTTTCATGTTCCAAGCTGATAACACACTCTTACTCAGTGGTAAACAATTTCACAAGTGATTTTAGGAAGAACAGAACCTATATGAAACCTTAGTTCAACTCCTTTCTCCAAGAACAAGGGGCTGTTTTTGGGGAAAACAGTGTGGTCCTTGTATTTTATTATAATACCCCTTTCCCTCAAGTGGCATCTGCTGCTTGCGGGGCTGCCGTTGTAAATAAGAGCTTGTTCTTAACGACTTGCCTGGTTAAATTAAAGATTTAATCGAAAACATATCAGATGCTTGATATTAATATATCCTTAAGTGCTTCTTTTAAGATAATTAACTTTGTGGTCAGCTCTCTAGTATCCAAGCCAGCATTTGAGCATTTGTCTGATTCTGTAACAGCTGCAGTCCTTAAGGTAGAATAGAAGAAAAAGAAGCAAACGTAGCTGTTTGTTCTCCAGCCTGCAGGTTTGTGTCACCTTAGGCAGTAGTTTTGTCGAGGCACCTGTAACTGCTTCATTGTTTAAGGTGTTTAACAAAAACATCAAATATGCCGGTGTCAGTGTGATTGTGTGAAAATCGCGGCAGCATTTAAGGTGGAACTGAAATTTCAAAGAACTCAGCACTTGGAAATAACTAAGTCGTTTTTAAGGTGGAATGAAATAGTAAGCAACCTTTAAACTGTACTGGTGTGTTTCTGGAAGTTTAAACGAGTACTAGACAGTGTAAAACATCAGTATATGTTCACGTTTCACTTTTCAGCTTCAAAGTTTGGTTCATGACACTGTGGCACTGCAAGGTCGTGGAGAGCAGCTGCGCAGTGAACGCTACCTCTAGATATATTCCCACGGCTATGTTCGCAGGTTTACCTCATAGCTGTTCCCGTAGCTCAGTCTTGTGGAGTCTTTTCATTTCCTGAAGAATACTTTCTCTTCATCTTCTGATGATACACAAACTCTATCTAACATGAGACGAGGGGGCATTCGTTATTTTGCGGGGCCATATGCAACGTGTGTATTGAGCATATAAGGCGGTCCAGCTCTGTCTCTTACTCTTACCCATTCATTCATTCACCTTCTGTATCAGCTTCATCATGATCAGTGTCACAGTGGGTCTGGAGCCTATCCAGAATAATTGGGTGCAATTTCATGCAAATTCAGTTTTTAAAGAACTGTAAGATTTAATAAAATGAGGTTTGAAGGAATTTAATCCACATTCCCCACATATATTTGTAGCTGATATAAAACTGTTAGTGCTAAAATCTTCAAGGCTATCTAAGTGACTTCTATGAATATAAAAACACATACCTGTAAGGTTTAGTTTTATACTTTATAGCATTATACAGTCATCACAGTTGTACTCAGGTACTTTAGTAATAAACATTTTTAAAGGGAACATATACTGCTTTTTATACAAAAAAGTGAACAGAGCGCTGGGCTCTTACTTATACATCTGTGACCTGCTGGGATCAAAATACCACAAGGATCAAACACCACAGATCATACTAGAATGGCTGTTTTTTTCCTTTAAACGAGACTGCAATGCAGCTCAGTTCAGCGTTAGAGCCCACGTTTGAAGAGCAATGACTAGAAGCTGCTTTTATTTATTTATTTTTGGTCATTTGACAGGGTCATTTTATTTCACAGTGTGTGGGCTGGTAGGAGACCCAGTCTCCTAATTAATTGTTGACTCATCCAATGAAAAATTAACCAATCAGATTGGGGGGGAAAAAAGGTTATACTGAGACAGTATATTCACCCATGACTTTATCACTCTGTGATAAGGAAGTAAGTGATTTTTTCACTAAAAATGAAGGGGACGTTGATAGAATTCAAGTCACAGCGAGGAAACTCTGTTAATAAGTTGAATATTAACAAGCCAAATGATTTTCTTCCTCATCCTATTAGTAATTCATCACTGACAACAGCACAGCACGGTAAACATACCTCAGCATAAGAAAGTATTGTCACATGTGGGTCATTTTGCAGCTTCAAGTTGGCACATACTGCAGAATAACTGAATAGTATCTTCCTTTTTGGTATGACCACTGACTATCTCTCCAGAGGCCTGAGGCCTCCCTCCACCCCCTCTCCCACGGCTGCTCTCTGTGTGAGGATTTTTTACTCTTTTTTTACAAGGCTGGGGGGAGGGGGGCTGGATTAACGTCACATGGTCTCCTCCAGCAGCCAGACACATGACCCTTGCCACAGGAGAGGATAAAGCCCACTTGAAAGACGGTGAAAAAGAGACGGAGGGTGGTTCGGGTTGGGTGGGGAGTTGGGATGGGGGGTTTGGGGGGGGGGGGGGGTGCGGAGCAAATGTCCGGTTTCACAGACGCTCAGGAATGCTGTCAGCCGGCTTCTCAAACACACAGGAATGCTGCACACTCGTTTCCCTCCAGGACCCAACGCTCCCTCTCCCTCTCTCCCCCCTCTCTCACTGTCTCTCTTACCCACCAATTCCCCCATCTCCACAAGCTCCCCAAGATGAAACGCACCCTCTTTTCCTTTCTACCTTCTGTCAGTGCTCACTGTGTGGTTGAGCTCCTGAGATTTCTACTCTCCCTTCCATCACCCACCATAGCAAGCACCTCTAGATTAAATGAACCAAATTAATATTACTGCAGGCTTGTGGTTGTATATAAATGTACGTTTACAACATTTAGCAAACGCTCTCACTCTCTCCAGATTGACTTACAATTCTCATCATGTTACAGAGGAAGGCAACTCTACTGATAAAAGTCCTGCCCAAGGAATCTCACTGGTGTAGTGGGATGTGCTCTCCTAGATAGTTAGGTATACCCTGATCGGCCACACTTATGTCAGCAGTGTTACCCACTACACCATACAGACAGTATATAACAAACAAATAAACTACACAGCTGGACTCTACATAGCGGTTTCCACATGTGAACATATGAAAAAGTCCTGCGAATCATGTCTGGACATTTTCCCGAGCTGTTCTTTAATGGAGATCTAGATGTTCCGTGTCAAACAGATTCTCACAGCTGCAAATGTTCCGCATTCTTTAGGCATGGGGCGTCACATGTGCAGCAGCACCTTTGAGGAATGGCATGATCCTCCCAAACGTTACCAGCTCTAGTCACACGTGTGCTCACTCTGAGATTATCCCGACTTCGTGCCAGGGAGCTGGCAGAATAATGTCTGGGTAATGTACAGTACATATGTTAAGGACATTTGTGCTCACACATAGCTTCTCCACATAAAGTGCAGAAAAGTTACCTTGCGTGCTTAGCTTAGCCATTTCCCAAGCTCTCACACTAGGAATCCAGTATTTATTTGTGCTGATGTTGGAATTAAAGCAATCCATTTATACAGAGACATCTGGAGCAAACCTGTGTTTTGATAATGACATTTTATACCCAACCTATTTTCAACGATTTTAAGATATTAATATGATTATCAAACTTCTGCAGTTTATTTATAATTACACAAGTTTATAATTAAAACTTGCAATGAACGTATAAAGCAGACTTTTAGTGTGGAAAATATTATTTTAACCTTCTATGCCATTCCATCTGTCGTTGGAGGAGAAACACTATCACACAGACAGGAAAGACAACAACAACACAGTCCATAAGGTTATTTTTAACATGCTGCTGTTGTGTCAGCTGGACTTTTGAGTTGCTGTTGGTTAGTTAATAACTAGATAATGCTGGCTGGGTTGTGGAAATAAACACAGGATATGTTCCCAGTGGTTGTATGGCTAGATATACAGTGATTTTAAGCTTTTTTATTTGTGTGTGTGTGTGTTTTATACACACTGCTGCTGTGCTGACCAAATTAATTTAGCATTATTCTCAAATATTATGGTCTAAATCATTGGCTAATCCAGAATCTAGCACGTAGCAATACACGCTAGCAATTAGCAAAGCAGCAGTATGTCGTAGCTACTGAACTGTGTCCACTGTAGGACTGTTTAAAATCAACTGACCTGATAAGTTTGGGGTCTGTTCAATCTGTAGCAAACTTAGTGTCTATGATTGTGGGGAAATGCAGTCCTCTCTCGTTTAAATTCAGAACCCCAGAAGCTTTTAAGGTGTGGTAATTTGTCTGAGGGGAGAAAACGGACTGTTCTTTGTAGGTGGCTGAAGTTTAACTTGTCTGTATGTTTTTATTCACTGTTTGAATTACCACAGAAACTCCTTTGTAGCTCAAGTAGTTTAGATTTGTAGCACTCTCAGTAATGTAGCTGGCCGTCTCCTGAATTTGGAGACGTTTCCACTGAAAACGGTATAATGGCAAATGGTGAGGAAACATCTTCTGCATTTTATAAAAATGTCACCATTATCATTCATTCATTCATTGTCTGTAAGCGCTTGTCCAGTTCAGGGTCACGGTGGGTCCGGAGTCCACCCGGAATCATTGGGTGCATGGCAGGAACACACCCAGGAGGGGTCGCTATTCCTTTACAGGGTGACACACACATACACACATTCACTCACACGTCACCATTATTATTGGGCTATTTGGACCTACATGCTATGTAGTATGGTAGTATTTTTTATTTATTTATTTTGTTAGTTATTGCAAGGGAAATTATGCTGTCACGTATTAATACCAAACGCAACAAAATAGAGGAGGAATATCTTCTCAGTACTAGCAGTCAACAGTGGTCAAAGGCAGAGTAATCCCCAATAGTTGTGATTTATTTGTTTAATGCAGACTAAGTGCTGTAATGCAAACATCCATGATGGACCATCAGTTCTGCCTGCAGGGCAGAATACATTAAAAGAGATTGTCAGTATCTTCTTTGGCATTTATACTGGGATTCTTGATTTGAGGAAAGTTGGTAGAGCATGCTGAAACAGATAGTGAAGATGTCTATAATGACACCTGTAAACTAGTAGGTAGGCGTCTCAAGAGCACAACTAGACATGTCATCAGCCCCACAAGCTTTCACAAACTCGACTCTTCCCAGACTTCACCACATTATCCCTGGGCAGAAATGGCACTTGGCCATTAGTTACAGACTGTACCTCTCTCTTTGCCACAGTTGACAAGTTCAAATCCTACAATGAAATCTGTCAGCACATCTGTTCCTGAGACATCACTCACACCAGGGCTGGACCTGGTACTGTTTTTGTACTTTGTGACAGACTGGATCCTGTGTATCCCTGTAGTTGATCTGTTGTTTCTCAGCCATTGTACCTTGGCACACGTTTTGGATAATGTTAAGTTCTTCCACATTAAACAGAGAGAAGCTGTGGGACCTCCCTGAGTGACTCCACTGGGGTCTATGACTAGCGACCAGACTTGGCTGTTCATTTGGTTTTGTCAAGACCTGATGGTTTTGGTGACTACTACACTGTTAACACGCTTGTAGATGCAGGTTCCCACAAATGAACAAGAAACCAAGTGGGTCCTGCAGCACATCCCAGTGAATCAGTTCGGTGCCATAGGAGTAGCTCGTCATAAAGGATATACAAAGACTGAGACAGCAGTTATCAGCATTGACTGTGTTTGGGGTTAAACTAAAACTAGGCAAGATTTGGTATTTCTGCTCCTGGGCTCCCCCTTACTGCGGCAGACGGTAATTCACTTTTACAGCACTCTCCCAAATCAAAGGGGAGGGAAGTGGTGGTGGTTTCCTACCCTCCTCTGTATGATTATCTGTAAAATATACACAGATCAGTCAAAACTCGTGTCTGATCCTCTCGTACCAGTGCAACAAACACTAACACACAGCCACTACGCCAGTGTCACTGCAGTGCTGAAAATAATCCCCCAAACAACACCATACCCACTCTGTGGGGGTACTGACCCTTGAAGAACAGGCAGAAAGGTGAGAAAGATGGACCACTGTGTGGTTCTGTGTTTTTCCTGATGCCACATCTGGTAACGAGTGGCTTTTGTGACAGGAATTTAAATCGTTCAGTGCAGAACTCAGATAATGAGTTGAATTACAATCTGCCACAGAGTTAAACGCATGACAAGGTGGTCTCTGACTTTTGCACGGCACTTTATGTGATTTTGAACAAACCCTGGGTTAAACTAGGAAAGGTCACAGAGCTGGGTCAGTGCTAGAAGATAAACACGGTGCTTCCTACAGTAAAATGAAAGCGGGAGAGCGCCGTGTTGTTATGAATCTATAACGCCATCTGGTGGATGAGAAATGAACTGCTGCAGACGGAATACTGATGAACTGTACAGGAAATGACACGGACGCTTAACATTCACGTGATGAGACACGTGCATCCCGTGCACCTGAGCTGTAGATGGCCAACTAACTGCCTTAGTTCACCTACTTGTGACACAGATTCCTCTGAAGGTCAAATATTACAAAAAGCAGGACATGGGGCTCTGTTTATTTGTCTGTATCCAGTGATATAACCAGGATCCTGTAGGTCCCAGTACAAAAAAAAAGGTCTGTCTATTTTAAAATGCATTTCAAGACATAAAAATGCAAATATATCTATCTACAGAGACACAGTTTTACTCCAGCAGTTTCAGGCCAGTGTACTGACACTTTGGTTTGGATTTTCTAAGCAAGCATTAGACTAATCTGTTAATATTTCAGTAGCTTTAGGTAGATTTACAATATTGTGATATTGGGGGAAGCTACACACGTTTGAGCACTGCTGGCTAAACATGCAGCAGATGATGAGTTTACTCAAGCCACAACTTAGGATCAAATATGTTTAACCATGGTAGTTAAGCAGAAAACGTTTAGGAACAACTGCTTTAGTGTACCATTATATCTTAAGTTTGAGACTAACATTTTCTTTGAACTTATATAGACATTAATTCATTCATTATCTGTAACCGCTTTTTCCAGTTCAGGGTCGCGGTGGGTCCAGAGCCTACCTGGAATCATTGGGCGCAAGGCAGGAATACAACCTGGAGGGGGCGCCAGTCCTTCACAGGGCAACACACACATTCAATCACACCTACGGACACTTTTGAGTCACCAATCCACCTACCAACGTGTGTTTGTGGACTGTGGGAGGAAACCAGAGCACCCGGAGGAAACACACGCAGACACAGAGAGAACACACCACACTCCTCACAGACAGTCACCCGGAGGAAACCCACACAGACACAGGGAGAACACACCAACTCCTCACAGATAGTCACCCCGAGGAAACCCACGCAGACACAGGGAGAACACACCACACTCCTCACAGACAGTCACCCGGAGCGGGAATCGAACCCACAACCTCCAGGTCCCTGGAGCTGTGTGACTGCGACACCTACCTGCTGCACCACCGTGCCGCCCCTTATATAGACATTCAAAGCATAAATATTACACAGTTATCAGCTTACGTGTCCTTGGTTAATGAATGAGTATGATAATGAATTTATAGACATCTCTATCTCAAGAGGTTAATAGGCAGAAATCACGTGCCCTTCAACATGTGACATCATTCATATTGCCAATGACATCATTTCCTGAATGATATGCATATAGGGTCAGTTGTTGCTGTCGACATGGCGCAGACGTGATGTCCCACTGGGCATGCATTCAGAAGCTCTGCTTCTTTAAAAACAACATGTCTCACACCAGCAAACCACTCAGCTCACAAGTGTCTAACATTTGCCTAGATGTTTGCATCAGACTAAAAAATTAAAGTATGTGATCTAATTTTAAGCTGTGAATGTATAATTGTGTCAGTGCCTTCACTAGATGACCAAATCTATTTGACCATTGCACCTATTTGAGATCAATTTCACAGTATAACACTTACAGTTGACTGGGGCAGATGCGGCCAAGCAGAAATGTTGTATCTCATGGCAGTGCCATTGTTAAAGTCACTGGGCTCTTCAATAGCACAAATTCTACTTCCAGTTGTGG
Source organism: Hoplias malabaricus (assembly GCF_029633855.1). Lineage (NCBI taxonomy): Eukaryota > Metazoa > Chordata > Actinopteri > Characiformes > Erythrinidae > Hoplias > Hoplias malabaricus. The sequence continues at coordinate 19,643,816 of NC_089803.1, read as the reverse complement.
TCTAGGAAAATGCACGTGCTTGATTTTATTCAAGAGCTAGAAATAATTAGTTAATAACCATTAGGCCAGTGATAAAGAAGAATATCCACATTCTTTTGGTCCGTCTACCGCTGCTGTTAAATATTACTGATAATTATTTGTGTGGTGAAGTTTTCTCATCACATCTGTCATGCTAGTGTGTGTGTGGTGTTGGTACAAGTGTGACAGGCACAGTAGGGTCACACCATCATTGAGAAAGCCATATGTATCCATCCATCAGTGATGACTTAACACGAACTGTTTATCGATGAGAGCCACAGTCTCTAGATGTAGGTGGAGCTATAAGGCAATGGTTCAAATAATTGGCCTGTAATTATACAGTATACAACACCAATGTGTCTGTTACACTTGTACTAGACATTACACACACACACACACACACACACACAACCATGACTACTACTGTCTGTCGCTGCTGAACTGAGAAGTTTCCCTCAACTAAATAATATCTGGGTATCACTGGTCCTTACAGTCTAAATTTACATCTACTGTTTACATCTGCTGTAGACAGCGAATCATTAAGCTACCTGTTACTCATATAAATGACAGGGAGCGTAAGAACAGTTAACGTAGTGACAACTTATCATCATATTGTTTTGAGAATCACATGAAAAACACGTCACCTCGGCGAACAGAGTAAATAATGAACATATAACACATGAAATAACTACTTCCAACAAAGTTTATTCAAAATATATGCCTCGTTGTACATCTCTTTAAAAGAAAAAGGGGAAGGAAACCAGGCCAAATGGTGTGATTGGCTTTTAAAGCAATTACAGTTGGACGGTTTTTTGTCAGTTAGATGAAAAAACAACAGCAATAAGTTGGTTAACACTTCACCGTAGGTCATCATTCATAAGGGTACTGACCGAAATGTGGCTGATGATCTACAGTAACGTTGTACCAAGATCATACAGCACGCGTGCCAGTAACACCCTACATCTTATTATATTCAACACCCTGCACCATTAACATTGGCAAACACGTCCACGTTCAGTATGTATGTGCGTTTTAGCTTTTATGTCTTTCAAGAATGGAGATGTCACAGATTTAAGAGTTTAATCATTCATTTCCTGCCGTGCTGCCATCAACACACACTTTGGGTTGAAACAGCTCTTCATAGAAAGAGATGGCAACAGCAAACAAAGCATGAGAGCAAGAAGTGCATGACACACACCGCAGACTGGAGAAAACACTGTATTTGATTTTGGCGTTTCCCAACATTCGTCACAGTATCTGACAAAACACAGTAGACACAAATACCCCGCAATGACGTGGATATGAATACATTTTAACACATGAACCTTTACTCAATGAATGTAACGTAGCAGCAGGAGGGTGAGTGACAGATGGATTACGCATCTCTTCTCTTGATAATGAGGGGACCCACATTGTCTCCGGTCTCCTCGTTGTGTTTGGCGTGTGCACCATCGCAGTATGGGAACTGTCAAGAAATCAACACATATCTGTCAGTGAGCTGTAGATTTGATGTGCTGCATTTAAACTTATTTATTGAGTATTTATCAGACGTACAAGGAATTTCTCTTGAACATCAAATTTTAAAAAATTATTAATACATAGTAGTAACACACAGAAACTGCGCAATCAGATTTGGACAACATGAGGAACACGTGCACTTGCACTATTTATTTATTTCATTGATAATTTGCACCACACACACAGCTTTGTGCAAACCCACCTTCTTGGACCTCCAGCAGCGGCAGTAGACGGCCTTCTTGCCAATGTCTTCAATGTCGAAGCTGTGCACTACTTTGGCACTGTCTTTGTTGTGCTCCAGGTTGACTTTGCCCTTGGAGCTGCTCTGGCTACTGAAGTACCTGGTGAGGAGATACGTGCCCAGAGCTGCCGCCACTGCAACAGGAACGACGTGGATCAGGTGATCTGCAAATGCACACACCAGCAGGTCCTCGAATATTCGAGAATATTCAATAACCACCTTGAAAATGCTGTATGTATATGTATATACACTCACACACACACACTCTAACGTACGATAATTATATAGGAGCGAACCAGCATGTGCAAACCTGGAACTCAGATTCACACTACGCTCACACAAGTGGGCAAGTTCGCACAGCCAAGCACCATACCAACATGTGTTACTCTGCAGTGCCACTGCTGGGCCCCTGTCAGACATTCTCAAACATCCAGCCTTAATCACAAAGGGATTACCCTCACGCTCCCTCACAAAATCCACAGCCTGTTTGGTCCAGCTTGGTCCATCTAAAACAGACCACCATGTGTTCCCTTTGGTGACCAAGCAGGTTCACGATCCATGACAAGACTCACTACCAGATCACTGTGACTGTTAGGTATTCCCAGGTATGTATTTCTATTTAAACTGCACATCTGTCCTCTGCAGGACACACCTCGCTAAACAAAACAGAAAGTCCTTGTGTAGCCCTTCAGGAAGCATGACCCTTGCCAGTGTCACACATTCAGTGATAGCTAGAACACTTCCTATTAGTTGGCACCTCTGTCCAAAGCTGCTTATATTTGGTTAATAACAGCAGTAGCCCTGAACAAAGCACATGACATCTCAGCGCCACAGCCAAGTTCCCAGCCCACTGGTCTGTACTCTACACATGGTAAATCTTCACAGCAGCTATCAGTGCTACTGACTGTCCTTTACTCTTCACAATAAAAATAATGGTTCTACAAGGGTTCTTTAGTAAGGGGAATGGTGCTACATATGTACACATGTTGCTGAACACTCAAAGAACCTTTTCCATGATGGAATGGTTCTTTGCATCATGAAGGGGTTCTTCAGATTGATGGAGAATGTGCTAGAGATGGTTCTATATGGCAACCATTTTAGAGAAGGGTTCTTTCTATATAGCGGCTCCTCTATTGTAACAAACTTTACACAGTTACAATAGAATAGCACCCTTTTTGGTGCCATATAGAGCCATCTATAGCACCTTAAGCAAAAGCAAAAGGTTACTTATGTGTGCAGGGATCTAAAGGACGCTTGTAGAACCATCATTTTTATGTGAGTGTGTATTCATCCAGGGATCTCAAAGAAGCAGTGTAGCACCAAGAAAACACTGATCAAACACGATTGCTTTCTCAGATCTGAAGCATGCACTTTAGTTTTAAAGAACATAACAGGTGAGAGTCGTGCCACATGATTAAGGGTAAGAAGTACGGACCCTGTATCTTTAACGTCAGCTCACTCGTCTGCTCATCATCAGAAAACCAGGCTAGACTGCAGGTGAAGGATATAAATGGCTCCAGTGAGAGGTAGACAGGTGTGTGACCTCACAGTATGTTCGCTCTCTGAAAACCAAGCGAGGTAATCCTCTCTAGAGCCACGGACTACTGTTGACACTCAAGAAGCCATGAAATATAAACACACATACGACATTCATTCAGAAATACTAGACAACACTTCTAACTATAGGTTTCAGCTGCTTTAGGACACACCCACTGTTGGCACAGGCGTTCAACTGTACACAAACACAGCTTACAGTATACACTGCATGGAAAACACTGACTGGTAGAACTGGACACTCTGGAGCAGCCATAGATGGGCCTAAGTTCATCATGCTCAATGCCAAGTGTAAGGTATAAATCCTCTTACACTTGGCATGGTAAAAAAAATTTACTGACCTTCCTAAAGCCGAAAGCAATTAAATTTCCACAGAAATATTCTCTTATCCTAGTAGTAGAAATGTACTTTGCCTGTGTACGTGTGTGTTTATATGTGTCAGCTTTGGTTCGAGTAAAATGAATCCTGCTGTGATCACTCTGTTAGCGTAATTTGTTTGCGTAAGTGTGAACGCTTCCTTTCGGATTCCAAATAAATTCCGGTGCAGTTAACAGTGTTTGGTCCTGACCAAGAGAACCATACTATAAGTAAGTAAACACATCTTATGTCTAGTCTTGGGTTAAGCCTCAGTACTGATGGTGACACACAATGATAAAATACTTTTATACGTCTGGGGGAAACTTACTCATAGCATTTATGAAATACACACATATTTCCTTCTGGTTACAGTCAAGGTATAAATGTGCTGCACTGAACATGACTCAGCTATGACCTATGTGCCCTGCAGTAGAGGCTGCTATACAGTAAAGATTAACTCATGGTTTGATAAAGAAAGCAGGAGGAACCTGCCTTTCTCAACACACAGTCGACAAATTCCTTCACCAGTAGAAACGTGTCACAGCGACCTGCACAGCTAACAACCCTCTGCTCCTGTAGTGTATCGTTAGCACCTATGTAGGACTAAATAATGGGAAACTGATTATAGTGACAGTCAAAGATGCGACAAGAGCCCTGGACTATCAGCGTTGGAATGATTTTGATTGTGGAGATGGAGATCACCGAATAAACAACTACTAGTTTAAAAACCAAGGTGATGAAAGGGGATTCTTTGGAGCAGTGATGACTCTATTTAGAACCTTTCAATGTATGACTGTTTAAGGAACTATTCTGTGTATTAAATGTGAGAGTATGAGTAATGTTTAAAGAACCTCCACATAATGTTATATAATAACACCTTGAATCCCCTAGCCGTGCCAAATCTGGCAACCTTTGATTTTAATAGTGAGATATCGCTATGGTGATGAAATATAAACTCACTAAATCTATATTTTAAATATGTATCCTAGGAAATAATCCAGTAAAATTGGGTGTAGAGGTGTAACAGTACGACATATAATCATATTAAACTGAACTGTACAGTAGTAAATCATATTCTATTATGAATAGCATATTATGTTGTGGCTAGTGTGTTTTAATGAAGCAAATATATCAGTCTAGATCCAGGCAAAGCTATGATAAAATGATGTGACATACGTAAATATTCTGATAGACATGAAGGTCCTAATTAACCTATTAATGTTCCATTATGTATTAATATTATCCAGGCACTCTTATTTTAGCTGTACTCAAACACACATCAAATTAAGACACAGCTGTATTGTATAGACAGGAAAAAATCTGTAGTTTTTTTTTTCCATTTTCAAATCAGATGCATTTCTATTAATCTCATCAGTTTATGTTTTTTTTATAACTTCAACCACTTTTAAACAACAGCTTTTTTTTTAACACATGTTCTTCTTCTGAATATTGGGACACTGCTTTGGCGTTTACAGCTCAGCAGTAGGAGATTTACCCTTGGAAAATAAGATAAGTGCTCATGTTTGTTACTCTAGAGCCATGGCTAGGGCTGACACACACACACACACACACTAAACTTCTTAATTTGTGATCACAATGTCTTGACTTTTTGCCAAACATTTTTTGTTGTTTTTAAAAGGTATATTCATGTTTTATAAGCAAACAGAAATAAATCAAAGAAACTAACTTTTTTTAATATAAAACATGGACAAATTAAAAATTGTGGCCATAAACAATTTTTTTAAACATGAGGAAATGATTGTCATTCTGTGAATGTTGACACAAACTGTGCCCACACACTGTAAACTAATCCCTAACAATACCCCCAAACTCTTCAGAAGAGAAATAAAACCACACTAATATTTTACACTACACTCTTCATACAGGAGCTCCGTGTGTTCTACGGTTACAGACTGTAATCCATCAGCTGCTCTGCACACTTTCCTTGCCCTCTTTCACAGTTTTCAATGGTCAGGACCCACCCAGTGACACTGACATGGTGATGGTGTGTTAGTGTGTGTTGCGCTTGGCTCAAGTGGATCAGACACAGCAGGGCTGCTGGACTGAGAATAATCCACCAGCAAGAAATCTCCAGCCAACAGAAAATGACCAACAAAAAAACGCAGCAACAGGTGAGCTGCTGTCTCCGACTTTATATCTACAAGGTGGACCATGATGTGTGTCCAGACTGGACAGTGAGTGTACAGAGTTTGAAAACAGTACTGCTGTGGCTGATCCTCTCGTATCAGCCATGTCAATGTCACTGCAGCGCTGAAAATGATCCACCACCCAAATCATACCTGAGCATGGTGGTCCTGTGGGTGTCCTGACCAGTGAAGAACAAGGGTATGCAGAGCAACAGGGGGGACTACAGTCTGTAATTGGAGAACTGTATGGACAGTAGAGCTGAGAGAATGGACAGTTAATGTAGAATGACAAGTTGTTCGTAATAAAATAAATAAATAAAAGGGCCCTTTTAAGTGGTTGTAGATCTTAAAATATATACAACAACAACAAGGCTGAGACTCAAAATGCTATAGCTACTACACTAAAGCGGCAATATAAGCATCACTTCACTGAAAGTTGGTAAATGTCTCATTCTTAATGAAGCTTCTAAATTTGCCCGCTATTTATTGGAACTTTCCGGTCTACCTTAAATGGTTCTATAGGTTACACTCAACTGCCCTGCGATTTAAGGTGGAATGGAAAGTTCCGAAGAGAAACTGGGGTATTAATGCGCTAAGTTGAGGTTAAACGTTTCTCTGGGCTTTGTTTACCTTTAGAGACGGTGAATCCACAGCCCCCCGCCGGTTTAGAGAGTGCTGGGAGTCCTGAGAGCTGCAGAGGCATGTTTCTGTGGCTCTGTTTTATAAAAGAGGACAGCAACGGACTCAGAAATCTGTTCCTCTGCAAGGTCGCCTCTGACAGATTGTAAACGCAGACGTCATCGCCTCGCCATCGCATCGGCCAATCCAACGCGAGCTCGGCTGAGCTCTCTGACCAATGAATGGAGGCGGTGGGCGGGTCATCCACCAGTTGCATAAAGCCAAAGCGCCAAGGAGCGATCAGTCATAACATTAAAACTATTTGACCATACAGGAGCACGCTGCAGGTCCGTTGCTCTGCCAACTTTGCCAGCACCTTTTTACCATTTTCTTCCATAGTCAGGAGGCACCATTGCCACGGTGACAGGGGTCTAACAAGGTATGGATAGCACCAGATAGGTTCCAATCTGTATCAGAGCTCACCAATCTTATTCACAAAGGGATGGTGTGGCTGCAGGTTTATTCCAACCAACAAGAGCACACCCTGTTTAACTATTTAGAGACTGAGACTAGTTGATTTTACAAGTAGATTTAGGTGTGCTCCTGCTTAATTAGAATCAAAACCTGCAGCCACACTGGCCCTTTATGAATAAGACTGGTGACCCATGGTCTATGGAGCAAATAAAAATGAACAAAATTGGTGACGCTTTTAAGGTTAAGGCTGATTCATGCATGCCCAAACATCTGTAAACACCCCTTTACAGGCACTCATACCTATAGTAATAGAGATAGTAATTGTGAACCTGAACTACACACCCAGATTCAGTGCTTGACCTCAGTAAAGTATATGTGGCAGAATGCCATCAAGTCCTCATTAAAATCTTCCAGCATCTAGTCTAAGATGATAATACAGCAGCCAAAAGGTAAGTGTGGGATGAGCAGGTGTGTGAACATAAACCTAATGAGTCCCATGAAAAATTAAACTGTCACATTTTAAAATAAACTAACAATAATGTAGTCTCCATTAAAAACAAAAACACTGACTGAATAAACTCAAAGCTCATTATCCAAAAAACCCTCTTAAAACATGAACCACAAATGTCGGCACCATTAAGTGAAGGGTTAAATAAACCTGCTCGGTCTCACCACGTACCACCAACTGAGGGGAATCATTTCTATTGTCATTACAATGTCTTACCTGCCATCGTGTCCAAACAGCTTCCCCTGTTGTGTCTTTTCCATTCGTCTATGTTCCTCATGCCCTTAGAACTTTGACTGAGAGGCAACTCTAATTCAGCACCACCATGCCCACATCTAGAGTCTTAGTTTCATTACAATGTATAAAATAAAGTAATAGCACTGTCATTTCTGTAAGAAATATCAAGCAAACAGTGAGCAAAACATGACAGCAGAGCAGAATTATAAATATTTAGTTTTAATAATGTGAATTTTTTTAAAGCTAAAAAACAACGGCATGCAAATTTAGCTCGTGACGGAGGCCACCTGCTGAAGCCTTTTTAGCTACTTACGGGGCAGGCATGTGGACGAAGTACTTTCAGAACTGCCTCTACAAATGGAGCTTCTATTTCCTTAATGAAAATAAGTATTAAGCTCACTGTCATTTAACATCAAGCAGGTGTGTTTGACTTTTAAATAAATAAATAAATAAAAATCACAACCCAGGATCATTCAGACTTTAGTAATCATTTTATTACACAGTTTTAATCAACACACAAAGCTCAACGAGCCTGTCAGGAAATTAAATATACAGAAGTTTGTCTGTGAGGAGTTGTGTCCTCTCACCCAGGGACCCAATCGAGTCTGTCTCAGCCATGTTAGCATCTAATTCAACAAGAGCAGGGGCAGGGGGAGGTTGGGGGATAACGCAGCTAAAATGGAACTAAGTTATGGGGTGGGGTGACAGGAGATGGGGGGAAAAAAAACAAAAAACAAAACAAAAAAAATAAAACATAACATGCTTAACTAAAATTCTGCTTTAAATAACTGGTCCAAAACCATTGAGAACAGTGAATGGATGTTGAATTGCTCGTGGCTAAGGGGAAGGGGTAGAGAAACCTTGGTTTACCGCAAATGGGGGAGAGAAAAAAAAAAAAAGTATATTTATAGTATTCAAGTCCTTTAGAATGATACAGAAGTGGACCCAGGGGTCCAGCATTTACCATTAATAACCTGCTATGATTTTAAAAGAATTCCTTACAGATTTTATACAAAAAAAAAAAAAAAAAAAAAAGCCAGCATACACCCCTACTTTGCCAAAAGAAAAGAAATAAAACAAAACAAGCAGCCATTTTCCTGATCCAAGTTACATTTGGAAGCACAGGAAATGGAAATAAATGAAAAGGTGTAAAGAACGTATCCCTCAATCTCCACTATATCACAAAATGGAAAACAATTGCCCTCCCTCCCCAGTGCTTAAAAACAAGGAATGCTTTTAGAGTCGAGAACATTTTCAACTGCAAAAAAATGGAGACTGGCAGACCCTAAGCAGCGGGCACATCATCGTAGCGATGGAGACCAAAGTAAGAGACATGGAGCAGAGATTTTTATTTATTATTATTATTTTTTTTTAATTTTGAGGTGGGGGGAGGAAGTGGTGGTGGATACTGGAGGGAAATACCTGGAGTTGGGCTACTGTTGAAGTTTGAAAGTATGTACACCATGGCTACCAAGGGGTGGTGGGATGAGGGAGAGAGAGTGTGTGTGTGTGTGTGTGTGTGTACGCGCGTGGGGGGTGGGGGGTTCTGATGAGGGGAGGCGTGGCTTAAAGAAAGCACTCCAATGGAAACCAACAAGATCTTGTTTTTTCTTAAGCTTTTTTTTTTCCTTTTATCTCTTAAACTTTCAAATCTCCCCTAACCTTAAGATGGAGAGGTGTAAAATTTTTTCCCACCATGATTCTAACTCCAAAACTACATTGCATACTTTTGTGTCCATTCCCGAGCTATTCTGTTGTACCTAGGAAGAAGAAAAGAGAAAACAACAAAATGTTAACATCCCAGGACAAAAACAACGACACCTCTCACCAAATTACAATTCATTACTGTAAATACCTGGCACCGAGCCAGAGGCACTCAACCACTCAGAACAGCACGATAACTTTCACAGCCAAGTGTTCATTTAAGATAAACCGTTTGTGTCATGTCAGCCATGTTAACATCAGCTGACATGTTTGTGCCGTCTCCAGACTAAAGGAGGAATAAGAAAATAAACCAAACGCATGTAACCACTGTTTTGGTTTCACTTTCAAATACCATGGAGTTCATGTACTAGGGCACTCAGCAAAACTTTCACTGATAAACACGCTATAATTAAAGAAAACCTACTCTACAAAGTTTCCACAAATTAAGAGTTACCTGGGGGTATTGATATTAAGGTAAATATGCCACAAAGATCAAGCACCACGACACATTGTTACTCATTTAACCATGTCATGTTCAGAATGACCCATTTCTGCACCTGTTGCTTTAACTGGGAGCTGAGTTAGCAGCAACAGCAAGGTCTTCTTTTCACCATTTTGGCTCAGCTCTGTTTTTTCTGCTGTCAAAAGGCTATGTCTAAAACAGAAGGCAGCATCCTTGCTGCCTGTAAAGTGAGCATTGGTATTGAGTTTTCTTGTTGCATTAGAGTCAAGCTTTAACAAGTCAACACCATTACCAGGACACTGGTGAGCTAACGCTCACTCGCCAGAATAATTATAACTTTGAACAGAAGGCTTGTATAAAACACTGCCTGCTTTTTTGCTCTAGTATCTTCAAAATGTCTCTGCACCTTCCTCCCAGAATTCTGTCTTAGTAGAGAGCACTTGGGGCGTTTCAAACACAGCTACTGTCTGTTTACGTGGTATAACCCCATCTTTGCCTGTTCACATTAATGAAGGGCCAGTGCTGTGATTGGAGACACTTATATGGAACAGCTCTAACGATTCCACTAACTCAGTGTGGCATTTTCTGCAACTGTATACTGACTAAGGCAGTCAGTAAAAATATGAAATCGTCAGTTTGTTGGTTGGTAGGCTCCAGATATTGAAATTAACCTCTTAATCTCTCTGAGTCGACACTTTAAAGTGTCCAAATTCTTATCTTTAAATATATCTTTATATTTAAACAAATTATTAAATAAAGTGCTCAGTTTTAGGAGTACAATGTTTATCTTATGTGGCATTCGCAGAACCTCTGACTTTAGAAACTGTATGTTTACTTCCTCACAGGAAGGAGGAGACAGGTGGTCTATCCAAAGATCTTTGTAGACTGACAAATACGTTGATGCGAATCTGCCATTTCCCTTTATGGTCACATCAAACCACATGTTTTGCCTTTCCGGACGGGCACCAGATTCTTATATCAGTTCATTTATTTAAGTAAACAACTGCACCAGTAGTGTAAAACTCAGATGCTGCCCTGACAAGACGAAGACACTCAGGTGCCCATTCTACTATCTGTAGAAATTTAACACCTAAGAACTTTGTTTAGAGTTTAAATAAGAAATCACTCGAGAAGTCATTATTCAACATCAGTCAACTGTTAAACACAAAGCTCCAAAAACACAACACGTCTAACGTTTCAAGCCCTTAGGCGAAGAGGCAATTTGAGATGAGTTACATATTTAAATTCAAAATTGTAGCTGATCAACATCAAAGCATGTACAAGGCCACGGAAATGACAGACAAACCTTGAGTATGTTCACAATGCACTGAAACACTTACTTTTCCCTGTCAGTCTTGTAGATGCGGGCGATCTCGGGTACTAACGGGTCATCCGGATTGGGGTCACACAGCAGAGAGCAGATAGACAAGAGTACTGCGCCCAAAAATACACATAAAAACCATGTTTAGTATATAGAATTACACTCTCAATATAACAAAGGCAAAAGTGAAAATCAAGGCCTTGTTTAAATGAGGCTTGCCAGTGTTACATTTTATTCAGTGAATCAATAAGTTAAACTGCATATTATAGTTGTGTATTGCTCCATTTAACTCAACTATCCAGAACACAGAATGAAACGTTTTCAGGTTTCAGTGAGAACAAAAAGGAAATTCACCTTCCATGCCTAAGCAATATAAACTGCTTTGTGAACATTCAACAGCATGCGTATATGGCCTTAAGCAAGAACATTCTGGCAACTTCTGAAGTAATACAGACAAGGCACTTTTCCAAGAGAGCATTGCTCACAGTGCTTTTCCTTATTGTCCTGAGCTTCCCACATGGACTTTACCCCACAAGCCAATCCCCATTCCATCGCAAGAAACAATGGTCATTTACAGTAGCTCAAAACACAAGGACCAACATACTATAGCTTTCAATTTTCAAATTAACTGTGCAAGGGAATCCAGTGAGCCTGGTCTCTGAAAGCCTTGAAGGACTGGTGTAGCTCCAAGTACACAGCCAAGTTATTTGAGCCTGGTGGTCTTACTTTTCAGGAGGAACAAAAACATAGACTCTCAGTAACCCTTGGGGGATATGGCTCAAGGGCTACATTCACAAAGCACCCAGGATAAGGAACGCAGATCTAGAATAGCTCTTGTGACAACTACATTCTGTTCCAATGCCAGCCAAGGATCACTACATTTTTCACCTCCAGCACCTCCTGATGAGATTATTTTCTGTTACTGTGGTTTAATACAGACATACCTTTGGAGATGGTGAGGGCAGGTGACCACTGAGACCTTAGAATATCCAGACAGATGCTGCCATTGCTGTTGATATTTGGGTGGTAGATTCTTGTGGTGAATGCAACCTAAAATAATGGCAAAGACAAAGAAATGCAGATTGTTTAGCTAAAACTAGACAATCATAGAAATAAGGTTTCAACTCACTGAAGAACGAATATCCCATTTGTGTGGTTGGTTGGTTAGTAGCTCAGTCAAAGGCTTTGTAAAAATTATCTCAATGAAAACACCTCAGCCTTTTCAGCTCACAGAAAGTACAGGAAACTGACCTTTGGCGGTTTGAAGGGGTAATCTGTGGGAAAGTGTATGGTCAAGAAGAACACTCCACCCTGGTAAGGACTGTCATTCTGTGGGAAGAAGATTGGGGAAGGCACATGTGAATTACCACTTTTGAGTTTTAATGCAGAAAACGATTCATAAATAACTGCTGTGACACTGAATGCTAAAATTTATACTGAGAAATGGATTATGAAACGTTCCTCAACAGCAGAATGTGTAGTGCTGTAATTCTGAGGCCTGCAAGGGAGAAAAATACTTACTGGTCCCATTATTGTGGCCTGCCAGTGAAACACTGAAACAGCAAAAACAAAGAGACAGATACGAATGACTACAGACTGTCAAAATGGTGGATACTTTTCACAAATAATTCAATTAATACAAAAGGTAAACAGATAACTCTGTGCACCAAGAATTTTCACTAAAAAATTCCTCAAAGCTATAGGTTTTTACCATGATACCACACTAAAAGGCTTGGATAGACTACAGTCACATCCTAAATTGTGATGAGCTGCCTCTATTAAATGAAGAGTACTCAGAAAACAGGTCCAGACAGGAGGAACACCACCTGACATTTTTATATTATAGTATTATGTCACTGCTAATGCCATATCCAGGGGGCAACCGCAGAGATTGGGTGTTCTCAAACATGTCATTTTACAATTTTGAACCAAAAGCATGACAGTGTTAAGAGCACCGTAACTACCAGAGAGCATATTTGCTCTGTGTATTACTACATTTTTCTGGTGTTTAAAAAACAAACAGAAATATATATAAATATAATCAGCGCTGTCCCAGGAGAAATATTCACGCCATTATTTGAACACAGAAGCTGTCCCTCACACTGTGTGAAAATTCCATGATGAACGGTTCAACAGTAATGCTCTAAACTTATTTGGAATAATATCTGTTTATATTGAGTTCCCCTGAAAGTACAGACCTTGTTTAAAAAAGGGTTAAATGATCTGAAAATAAAGTGACTTCACCTAATTGTTCTGAACTCTATTAGTCATTATGCTCTTATTGTGACAAAACATCTAGTGGTCAGCGTTGCTTGGGTACAGATCATAAATGTCTTTGTACTCTCCACCCTACCGAGACTCTCTAAACTCCCCTTTGCTGGGGCCCACAACTCCACCAATACGTGTATTGGAACATTGTTCACATTCTTACATCATTCCTTACCATCATACTTCACTCCAATTAAAATCACTAATATACGGTAGTTTATTTTGTGTCATTCAAACGCCTGAACATGTGTCACACATCTTTTTTCACTCCAATAATCTCACTTTCTATCTATCTGCTTTAATGTCATGATTTTCAGACGAGGAAAATGCCAGAATAGAGCACATTCTGTGTTATAGCAGCTAAACCCGTTTTCCCGACCACTGTGTAAGTGCGGCAGTTTACAACTCCAAAACACACAAGGCAATTATGGAATTTCAGGAATGAACCGCTGTTGGATGACACGCAGGACAGTGTATCAGCACGCAGAGGCATAGTTGCCCAATATATACTATGGCTCCTTGGTCATATTTACACATTTTGAGACGTAAATAATTTCTGCACCATTCTTCATCTGTCACCATGCAGTGTTTCATCAGGAAATGACATCTGGAGATTATTCTGTTAGCGCCTCAGCCCTGGTGTTAACAGTAAAGTAAGGTGGCGTGGAGCTTATCCTTTTATTACGTCCATCATATTTTAACATCACTTACTGTCATCTCCTACTGGCCCTGCTGAGCACTGAGCAGGTGGGTCACGGCCCAAATCGTGCAGCTCCTGCAAAAAAAACAAAAATAGCATTGTTCATATCTGCAGTGTATAATTTACAGTCTATAACTGAACTGGAGGTTCTATATAATCTTTATGTCTACATAAGCAACAGGAAACACTCAACCCAAACTGTGGTTGGGCTGAAGGAATAATCTTTCTGAAAACACACCTTTCAGAAGAGTACTTTTTCAAATTGAATTACGCTTCACACTACACCCCTCAAAGTTGGTTTAACCCTAAAAAGGCAGTCTGTTGCACTACAATCAGAGGGAAATCTTGAAGGATACCCGTTTACTGTACATAATAATAACACCAGCAAAGATCATGTGCTTAAATTTCATAAGATTTAAGCTTAATTAAGTGATGGTTTACTTAAAGCTATAAACCCACTTGTAAATATTCACAGTGCTGCAAAAAACGCTTATGTCTTAGGCTTGGATTAACATGCGACTATGTATTTTTGTCTTACACCAAATCATTTCAACGAATTTACTTTCACAGAAAAACTTAATGTCAGAACAAATATCTTACGTTTTAGTAAAGTTATGGTGTGCTCCCATTATCATAATCATTCATTGTGATGTGATGTTTCTATAAAACTCAACTGTGTTTCATATCATAAGTTTTGAGCCTGACCCAGCGTTGGCAAAATCGATACAAGTCTTTTCAAAGCCTAACAGTGTATGGAGGGTACAGTCAAATTTACTTGAGGATATGGGCAAAAGTTATTCACTCGCGATATTAAATGAAAGCATCCGCAGATCCAAATGTTAGAGAAAACTTTTGGATTTACATGAAAAAACCCAGGTATGGCCATAGATATTTTTCCACAAACCACTGGGGCCTGGACAGTTGCTGATAAAATCTGGTAGAAGAAAAGCATGGACATGTAAATTCAAAGAACTAGTTGATGCAAACATGGGAAAATGGACAGCCCACGCGGAAACAGGATACAATAATTAAAAAAATAAATAAATAAACTGGTTAGGACTAAATATGAGTGCAACTGAGATGCGTGGAAGGCAGAGATTATTAGCAGAAACATCTGACAGAGGCTGGAGAGGTACAGTCCAACGAGTCCCTGCTGCTGGATAAACGCTTTTTTAAAAGTTAGTCCGTGTATTGAAGCGGTTTAAGTCGGAGTTGAGGAGGAAAACCCGTGTAGAGGTGAGGGGAATCTGCCCTCGCCGCGTTATAGGCTCAAATGTTTCAGATGTGACTAAGCTTCAAACCACGTTCAAGTCTTACATAAATCCGCCGCCGCCTGCGACACCAAACGTTACCCAAGCTAAAGCTCAAGTTGCCTTCCCAAACTAGAATTCTCCTGTCCACCTTAAAAAGGCTCGGGCGCCAGAATGTAACCGCTGCGCCATTTAAGGTGGACCGGGGAGCTGTGAAAAGAAGCCGGATCCAACTTCATGTTCGCGACTTCAGACGGAGAAATGAGAGGGGGGTAGACTCGGTTATCAAAGAGAATGTGGTTTAATCTGTTCTCGGTCACGTTAAGTTTAGATTACGACGCGTGAAAATGCCGTTACAGTGACAGAAATGTATGGAGTGCTCGTTTAACGGTAGCAGGCGTTGCTAGCCGTCTGTTAGCGTCGGAATTCTAAACGAGAATCCTCCTGATACTAAGCTGGTATCCACTGACACCTTCGATTTTATTAAAGTGTGTTCTTTATTAAACCAATAAAGGTCGAACAGCGACTTCAACGCAAGGCCCTTGAGCCTGGTGTTCACACATTCACAAATCTACTTAGGCTAGCTCCAGCTACAGGCTATCTAACACGAGCTAGCCAAGCCGAGCTACAGTATATCAAATGAATCGACTCCTTGAACCGAGTCAAACGCTGGAAGCTGATTCCCATATTTTAAAGTGCCCTTCTGGTCATCCATTGGACCCGTACAAACTCAGAGCTACATGTTTGAAGTGATTTTCAAGTAAAATTTAAAAAATAAAAAGTGATTTAAAAAAATGCAGATGCTGTCTAAAACAGACCTCAGAGCAGTAATGTTCAGCCATTTTACTACAGGGGGGGTTTAAAACACGTTTTGTACTAGACAAGACAAATCCAGAAAACATGAGAGACTTTTGTATAAAAGGGTCAGCAAGTAACAATTTCCATATCCAAAATGTAGGTCTAGAGCCAGTGGTGAGATATGTGACTCTCTCATCTTTTACAGTTTAGGAAACAGTAGATAGTGGTGTATTGCACTTTGTTATTCCTTGTAGTGCACCTGAATTTATGTTTTAACTTATACAAGGTTAACACTGAATTGTATTTGGTGTATTAGCTAAATAAACCTTAGCTTTCTTTGGCTTATCAGTGCTGTAACAGCTTTCAAGGTTAAAGCAAAAGAATCCAGAAGGAACACATCACTTTCAAATGCCTACAACTAGAAGATCGGGCCATCAGACATTTTATATGCTGATATAGTCACAAATATGTGCGGAATGAAACACGGGGAAGGAAGCAGATTTCCTGGGTAGCTTATGAACAATGGTCTGAATATTCTTCAAATCGCACTCAGCCTTTTATCCTGGAACGTATCAGATAGAAAAATGTTTTGTTTTAACAATACAGATTTATAAAACAGACAAATAACTGCAGATGCTAAGTTTGTACAGATAAAAGAGA
Source organism: Hoplias malabaricus (assembly GCF_029633855.1). NCBI lineage: Eukaryota > Metazoa > Chordata > Actinopteri > Characiformes > Erythrinidae > Hoplias > Hoplias malabaricus. The sequence goes on along the minus strand of NC_089803.1, from coordinate 19,626,983 downwards.
ACCTGGCAATTCTTCGATTGGAAAGAGTCGACTCGTAGTGGCGAGTCGATTCAGTAAGAATGACTCACTGAAAAGAGCCGGAATGCCCATCAGTACGAGGCTAAGCTAAGCTTGGAGAGCTACAGTTTGACGTTTCCACACAAATATTGCTCGTTTGTTTCCCCTAGACTCGTCCGGCTCAAGTTAATACCCCGCCGGGGCCTCGATACGGAGGGAACTGGGTTAAGGAAAGGGCACTTAAACCCCGATGAGCAGGACTTGCGTAAAAGAGAGAAGCCCGGCCAACAGGGCCTGCCTCGGGTAAAGGGAGAGCGCCTACCGGCGCTAACAAACGCTCACTCGCCCGGGCGGTGATAAAACACAGATTTTACAACGTGTTCTAGTGTTTTAGCTCACAAACCAACACGACGGTCCGGCCGCCCGGGTTAAGCCCCAAGCTGCGAAGCGGAAAGAGGCCTTGTTTAAGTGTAGGCTCGGTGACTTCCTTCTCTCTTACCTTATGAATTCTTTTCAGAGCCATTGTTGTTGCCTGTGCTGCTGTCAGTGAAACCGAACTACACTCGATTTAAAACGGCGGAAAACGGCGACTCTCTGTCTCCGAACCGAGACCGACCTCCTCCGGTTTAAAGTGAAGAATCCCTCGGATAAAGTCAGCGTGACGGGGCCGCTCGATTCAGGAAAGAAACTGTTTTTTTTAAAGGCGAAACTGAAAGGTAGCTCGGCTAAAGAGAGAGAGAGAGGCAGAGAGAGTAAAGCGGCTCTTCCTCCCGCAACAGCAGCAGCAGCAGAAACCGCCTCACTCGCACAGTGCGCAGATCCTTCCGCCAAAAGCCCTCAGCACTACTTTTCGCAGCAGACTCTCAGCTGCACTCCGGCTACAGACGATCATACAGACATTCGGATTTCTTTCTTCCTTTATTCTTGCATTATACATGTATAGGCTTTACATGGGAAGATATGTGATAATATATCAACTTTACATTTCCCTCCTTGTTTTATTACATACACTGTCCCTTTCATCAGCTCTTCTGACCGTGTAGACTAGTCCATCTGTTGCTGTGCATACTTTGATAGCCCCTACTATGACTAACACAAACTGTACAGCACACGATGGGCTACAGTCTCTGACTTTACATCTAAAGCTAAGCAAAAAAAAAAAAAAACAAGGTAGGATTGTCTCATAGAGTGGACAGTGAGCGGGCACAGTGTTTAAAAAAAACTCCAGCAACACTGCTGCCAGTGTAACACTTGTGCCAGTTCAACAAACACCAACATACCACCACCACCAGAGTCACTGCAGTGCTGAGAATGATCCACAGAATCATACCCGAGGAGTATACATATTCATAGAAACTTTACTGTGTAGGTGTATAAGCGTGACTATGACCTTTGAGCCCTCAGATAGCATTGCATGAGAAACTATAATTCTGCTCTGATAAATATAACCACTTGGGATTTGGGAATATTTAAATAATAATAATAATAAAAAAAACAGATGTCACTTAACAGAGTCTGCCTCTGCCTAAATAAATGCAACCAGAAACTATAACACCAGGAGAAAACCCCATTTTAATGTAAAAACATAGCAGGGTGTCTGGACCCATGCTAATCTCAGCATGTCCAAAAGACAGTGGAAATGTGTCCAGCCAACATCTGACATGGTTTTGGGATTCATCAGAGACCATGGCATGAGTGACTGGCATATGCATGAACATACCATTTAGGTATATTAAGAATGTAAAGAGATATAGGCTGCCATTAGTGTAACATTGTTTCCTGGGGTGTCCATGGTTATTTCAGCAAGACAATGCCAGGTCTTGTACTGCATGTACTACAACAGTGCTAAATTTGTTTATATCAACATCATATCAGTAAAAGTTTGTAAGTGACAACTTTGGAAACATTTTCTTTGTATTTTGCCGGTGAAACATATTCTTGTTTTGATTTCAATTTTCGTAATGCAGGATAAGAATTAACATATATAAAATAATGAAAATATTAATGCATTAAAATACAATAATACACAATATAAAATAAAACTTTAACAATTCATATTTTCTGGTCACATTATGTGGCAATGTCACCAGTAACCATGACATAAAGATTTCTCTTTGTCCACATACTGTACAGCAGGTAGTGTCACAGTCACACAGCTCCAGGGACCTGGAGGTTGTGAATTCGTTTCCCGCTCCGGGTGACTGGAGTTGGTGTGTTCTCCCCGTGTCTGCATGGGTTTCCTCCGGGTGCTCCGGTTTCCTCCCACGGTCCAAAAACACATGTTGGTAGGTGAATTGGTGACTCAAAAGTGTCGTAGGTGTGAGTGTGTGAGTGAATGTGTGAGTGTGTGTTGCCCTGTGAAGGACTGGCGCCCCTCCAGGGTGTATTTCCGCCAATGATTCCAGGTAGGCTCTGGACCCACCACGACCCTGAACTGGATAAGCCCTTACAGATAATGAATGAATGAATGTAGATCCGATAGGTTTGTGTGTTTTTCCTAAACCATTTCCTGAGAGGGGGGACAATACAGTGGAAAGTAATTTTTAAAATCTTATGAAAGGCGTGTTGATTTAGTGAAAAATAAAAATAAGCCAATATTCTAACTATCCATCCATCCATCCATTATCTGTAACCGCTTATCCAATTTAGGGTCGCGGGGGGTCCAGAGCCTACCTGGAATCATCGGGCGCAAGGCGGGAATACACCCTGGAGGGGATGCCAGTCCTTCACAGGGCAACACAGACACACACACATTCACTCACACCTACGGACACTTTCAAGTCATATTCTAACTATTCAATCCTTTTTGCTTATCTTTCAGAAATATCTCCATGCTCTATGTCTTCTCTGTGCTTGTAGTGTCTTTACAGACAGGATTTTAAAGCACTGTCAGTTCATGCAAATCTTTCCTAAAAAAAAAAAAAGCCTCACTGTTAATTTCGAGTCTTTACTCTGAATCGGATCGATCGGCTCTGCTCAAAAAGAGTCGACTCTTTCATTCACAAACAACAAGCATTTACCAGTGATGGATATGAAGATAGATGAAATAAAGATGCAGTTGAGTTATCAAAACACGGCTTTTAACGTCAGCAAAACTATCACGTCTTTCTTAGGTTTGAACCAAGCCTCAGTTAAACACAGTGTCAGACACAGTGGCATCTAGTGGCAGATGTGTGGTTTTAAATGACAACGGTGGGGTTTAATTTAAACAGTTCTCACAGGACACAGTAACTGATTGTAATAATAAACCACGTGACATGGGTTAAACTCTAAACCGCTGCTGAGCTAATGACCCTGCAATTATCCTGGTAAGAATGCTACTGTAATCATGTTAGCATAGCATAGGCGAGCGGAGTGTTAGGAGTCTGGCTAAAGGACATTATAGGTAGAGTGTGGTGCCTGAGCTGGGAATTAAACCACTCGAGATGTTTTGTCAAGTGCTCACAGGACACTACCCTGCTCAGCCACAGCATAAAAATAAGTGACAAGTGACACAAATAACGTTCATTATCTCATTACAATGGCACCTTTCAAGAGGTGGGACATATTAAGGACTTGAGTACAGTTTGTTTTCTGAGTTTAAGATTGAAAGCTGCACAGCTAATTCACCACGGTTGAATCAACGTTATTAGGGTTAAATTACCACTGTGAGTGTAAAAATGTAACACTCTAGTGTTGATTTAACACTGGTGAATTTGCTGTGTGGAAACTTGGCAAGTGTGGGGATCTGAGAGTCTTTCACAAGGGTCAAATTATTTTGGCTGGGCAATTGGGTCAGTGCGTCTCCACCAGGTGTAAACCGATTAGCATCTACGAAAAGTGGTCTGATCTAGGACCACTGGGTCATGGGCATCAAAGACCCATGCAGCCTGTCCAGTCTCACAGAAGAGCTACTATAGCTTAGTGTGTTACTGAAAAACCTAGCTCTGACAGAAAGGTGTCAGAACACACAGTGCATCACAGATTGTGGGTCAGAATGCACAATGCCACATGGTAGAGAGTTCAAGATGCTAACTTGACTTCTAACTTCTCTAGAACTCAATCCAAAACAGCATCTATGGGATGTGCTGGAAATACAAATCCAATCCACAACTTGCGGATTCATCATCTGTGAGCGCTTATCCAGTTCAGGGTCGTGGTGGGTCCAGAGCCCATGTGGCATTAAAAGGGTTTTTCTATTGCAACGATGTCAACACATTCTCCATCAATCTGAAGAACTCCTTTAATCAAATGAGAACCTTTGTAGAACCATCACCAAGTTTGGGTATTCATCATGAAACAGTTTAAAAAGTGTAAAAGTGTCCCTTAAAACCCCCCCACAAAGCCATCTATTCATAACAGACAGCATGAACATCCACATTCAGGGCATATTTGCTGACAATAGAAGTGATACTTTATTAATTCCCTTGGGGATATCGAGACTCTGCATTTAACTCATCCACAGGACTGAACACACACAAACACACCAGGAGCAGTGAGCAGGCAGAGAGCGGTGTGCACCCACTTCAGTTACAGCACTTGGGCAGCAGCTGGAGATGAGAAATTCCTTCACTCCTCCATCTCCACGTCTTTCCTGTTGGTAAAGGGCATCAAACCAGTGACATTCCAGTCCCCGCCCCATCCAGTCCAGGTTTAATTTTGCATAGTATTAACAAACACAACATGGGATTAAGAATGAATGCGCAACTAAAATGAATAAGAACTCACAAAAATTATGTTTTGAGCGTAATTTCATTCACATATTAATGTGAAAACAAGAGGCATGCCTAGTTTTGCTGGACCACCATTAGCCATATAGCCGTTGCCACAAAGGAGTTTTATAAACACACTAATGACATAAAATATTTCCCCACCACAAAGACACACAGTCATGTGAAATAAGACATATTCAGCAGTCCTCCTCTCTCTATGAGATACAATGTGTATGTAAATGTTGCCAAGTTCCGAGCCGTCCTGCTGATCTAATGCGCTTGGTGTCACGTCAAACACAGCCCCAGAAACACACACAAATGGAGTGTGTTCCTGTCTTCTTTCCTATTATTCAGCCATGGTTCACGCTGAAGAACCTACTGTTCTTTGGTTTAAGTTTTAAGTTGTTTGGATGATAAGTTGATTTGCAAACAGTTTAGAAGTGCAGCTTTAACTTTGTTCAAAATCTCTTTTATCTTCTCTGATGTCTGTTTATCTGTACAGAATGTAAATGTAACATCAGTGGGACACAAACTGCAATCCAATTGCTTACAAAATGTGGCCAAAAATCTGCAGAAACCTTCTCCCCCGACACTTGTAAACTCAAAGGGATTAATAAGGAGCTTGTCCCCCATTTGCTACAGCTTCGGACCCTACTACTTTAGACTGGATGCTTTAGTTCTGGATCACTAAAAGCACTCCAACTCATCCCACAGTTACTGAATGGTGTGTTATTGCTTCAGAGAACACAGCTCCACAGCATAAAGCTGAGGAGATTTAGAGTCATGGCCCAAATTTTATTTATTTTTTTTGGAAATGCAGCAATGCTTCCACTTACTGGAACTTCTTACTGGATTTTGTTTGCAGACTACGATTCAGGGTGTCTTCTCCCAACTGCTTTTTTTAGATTCTTTGTGGACTTGATATGGACTATATGATGGAACCATTTCTGGGTGATTTCTGCACTGCGCTGTCACACAGCTCCAGGTTCCTAGGGTTTTGGGCTCAAGTCTCACTCCAGGTGACTGTCTGTGAGGAGTTTGGTGTGTTCTCACTGTGTCTGTGTGGGTTTCCTCCGGGTGACTGTCTGTGAGGAGTGTGGTGTGTTCTCACTGTGTCTGCGTGGGTTTCCTCCAGGTGACTGTCTGTGAGGAGTTGGTGTGTTCTCCCTGTGTCTGCGTGGGTTTCCTCCGGGTGACTGTCTGTGAGGAGTGTGGTGTGCTCTCCCTGTGTCTGCGTGGGTTTCCTCCGGGTGACTGTCTGTGAGGAGTGTGGTGTGTTCTCCCTGTGTCTGCGTGGGTTTCTTCAGGGTGACTGTCTGTGAGGAGTTTGGTGTGTTCTCACTGTGTCTGCGTGGGTTTCCTCCGGGTGACTGTCTGTGAGGAGTTTGGTGTGTTCTCACTGTGTCTGCGTGGGTTTCCTCTGGGTGAATGTCTGTGAGGAGTGTGGTGTGTTCTCACTGTGTCTGTGTGGGTTTCCTCCGGGTGACTGTCTGTGAGGAGTGTGGTGTGTTCTCACTGTGTCTGCGTGGGTTTCCTCCGGGTGACTGTCTGTGAGGAGTTTGGTGTGTTCTCCCTGTGTCTGTGTGGGTTTCCTCAGGGTGACTGTCTGTGAGGAGTTTGGTGTGTTCTCCCTGTGTCCGCCTGGGTTTCCTCCGGGTGCTCCGGTTTCCTCCCATGTTCCAAAAACACACGTTGGTAGGTGGATTGGCCACCCAAAAGTGTCCGTAGGTGTGAGTGAATGTGTGAGTGTGTGTCGCCCTGTGATGGACTGCTGTTCCTGCTTTGCGACCTTATAATCTGGATAATCGGTTACAGACAATGAACAGAAGAATTAATGAATTTGAGGATGGCACGGTGGCTCAACAGGCAATTCCGCTATCACTCACCTCCAAGATCATGGGATTGAGGGTTCAAATTAGGTGTGTCTTCCCCATGTTTCTTTTTGGCTGATCAAAGCAGTACAAAAATATGAGTAAATGTGTGAGTGACTGGGTGAGTGTGATGTGCCCTGTTCATGGCATGTTCCTGCCTTGTGCCCAATGATTCCAGGTAGGTTCCAAACCAAATGAAACCCTGAACAGGATGAAAGAATTACAGAAAATGAACAAATGAATGAACTAATATCTGGTTGTTAAAAATCTCAGTATATATCCAAACCATTTCAAGCTGACCTGCAGTTACAGGGAACAGTAGTGTCAACTCTCACCGTCTCTCACACGGTCATCGCCATCAGTATGAAATGGGGCAGTATGGTAGGAGGCAAAAGAGGAAACCACAGTCCATCTGGGAGCATGTCCTGTGGACAGATGAGACCAAAACAGACCTTTTTGGCAAAGCACATCATTGTTCATTATTGAAAACAGGACGTCCAGAGGGACAATGACCCAAAGGGTCACAGTTCACAAAGCACACAGATATGGTATAGAATAAAGTGATGGGGTGTTCTGAAGTGCCCGGCAATGAGACCAGATCTAAACCTCACCTATCCAGTGTCATTAAGTTAAACCCATTAATGCAAATGTATTAACGGTTACAGAACCTACCTGATTTCAGCTACTGTTACCACTGTTTGTGCTTCCAAACATTGCGCTAAGTTGAGGCTATCAATTAGCTAATGTATTGAATTTCTGGAGCTCTGTTTAGAATGATTTTTCATCTGACATTTCTTCTCAGGATGTGTTGTTATTTTAGCGTAAATAAAAGAAATAAACCGGCGAATACAATAGGCATTTATGATTGCACAAATTTCCTGGGCGAAGTGGAATGTCTTCTTTCAGAGGTGCAGGGACCCCAGTATTTTTGCTCATGACTGTGTAGCCCACTAGCCAGCTCTTGGCACTGGGCATGGTGACCTTATGTTCATGTGTAGCTGCATCTCTAGAATGCCCCACTGTAGTAGAATACACTAACACGAAGTGTCCAAAAACTATTGGACATATATTGTACCTAACTTTATCAATGCTTTTGCTACAATCTTCACAACAATGTTCCAGCTCATGACAATAGACAAACAGACCAGTTACACAAAGGCAAAGGAGTGAGCAATACTTCATACACTCCCCATACTCGCTGAACCTGTTTCCTAAAGATATTTTTAGAGAAACAGCGCTGGAGGAGAATGACCGAAGGATCAAGACGGTGGAAAATGTAACGTAACTTAAACATTATTTGCGTTTAACACATCTGTGGCAGTTAACACTCACACACTAGTGGCGATGAGTACACACACACACCTGGAGCAGCGGGCAGCCATCCCAGCACCTGGAAAGCAGTTCAGGGTCATGTGTCTTGCTCAAGGACACCTCACCCACGGATGATGAGGGAGAAGACAGCACTTTTTCTTCACTCCCTCATCCCTAAAATTCCTGCTGGTCCAGAATTAGTCTTGGCTTTACATTATTTTGGATTTGTTAGCATTAAAGGGACACTAGGTAGTATTTCTACCTTAACATTTCAGATTCAAAATTACCGTGATGCTTCCCTGACCTGTAAAATGGAGAACAGAGCCTCTATCATGGCTACTCCAGGTTCAGCACTAAAGAGCCTGCACTAAGTAAGATTTGGAGGAGGGTAGGAAACCACCCCTCCCTCCCTCTACCTCTTCCTTTATTTCAGGACAGTGCTGTAAAATTGAATTACACTCTGTAACTGTAGTGGGAGTGTCGCAGTCACACAGCTACAGGGGCCTGGAGGTTGTGGGTTTGATGGAGTCTTTGAGGAGTTGGTGTGTTCTCCCTGTGTCCGCATGGGTTTCCTCCGGGTACTCCAGTTTCCTCCCACAGTCCAAAAACACATGTTGGTAGGTGGATTGGCGACTCAAAAGTGACCGTAGGTGTGAGTGAATGTGTGAGTTGCCCTGTGAAGGACTAGCGCCCCCTCCAGGGTGTATCCCCGCCTTGCGCACAATGATTCCAGGTAGGCTCTGGACCCACCGTGAACTGGATTAGCGCTTACAGATAATGAATGAATGAATGAATGAACTGTAGTGGGAGCCCAGGAGCAAAAATACCAAAACTTGCCTAGTTACTGAGTTCACATACTGGATGATTGTTGGACGATTAGTTCTGGATCACAAACTCCATTGCTCAAAGAAGTTTTCCAGCTCCACAGTTTAATATCAGGCGCTTTATACACCCCTATAGCCCACGCTTGGGGTTGAGGAATGGTGGCTGATATACCACAGCAGACAACTGAATGTCTTCGATCCACAACTACAATGCACCTCCACTGCTTATAAGGGGTGTCTACAAACATTTGGGCATGCTCGTGTAAAGACGCGAGGAAAGCCCACATCTCGTGCTCCTCCAGCTGATGGCAGCACGAGGCAGCGCGTGTAAGCGCGTGCGTGGGAGTCTCTGCCTTCGCCATGTCGGGGTGGTGCAGTTGAGGAAACCCTGAAGTGAGGGCAAGTGTTCGCTCGACCCCCCCACCCCCCTCCCCTTGTTCTCCTCCTCTTCCTCCAACTCTGTCCATCCACCATCTAGCCATCCATCCATCCTCCTTTATCACTGTCTTTCTCTCCCTCTGCGTGCTTTAAACTGCGCCAGAGCTGCTGCTGCTGCTGTTGTTGCAGCCTCCGTCTTCTTGCCCACTTTACCTCTTCAAGAGAGTGAGCGAGAAAGAGAGAATCAGCGAGTGATGCTGCTGCCCATGCCGAGCCGCAGCAGCTCTCCGTGAGGGAGAACTAGAAGCAGCACCTTCACAGCTCATGAAGATGTCAAACGCAGCCATGGGTCTCAATCCCACAGACAGGGTGATTAAATGTAAGTCACTCTTCCCCCTTTACTTCCTCCCTTTTCTGCATTTCGCATGCCAAGACATTTCTTTTTTCCTCCTCCTCTGCTTTGCTGATTAAAGGTGAACAGGGATACGGACAACAGGTTTGCTTTCTGTGACTTGCACCTTTTCCACCTTAAACAGAGCTGCTGAAGTTGGCGTCCTATTGGATCTTCTTTTTTTTTTTTTTTTTACCACCAGCAGCTTAACTTCTTCGAATACTGAACTTCCAGCCCACGAGGAGCGGACGAAGTTGGCTTTTGATTCGGATTTCACCCGCCGAGTCCTAATTGGAGCTATTCTCAGTCGATAACAAACCACCTAATTTAGTTTTGCTTGAAGCTCTAGGTATTTAATTCAACCTTAAACGGCACAGTATTCACGAACCGTTCCAAATCCATTATTTACAACGTACTAATCGATTAACAATTAGCCTGATTTGATTTGCACTAGCCTTGAACTGGCTTGGTGCAGTTCGGTTCGATTTTCCGTTCCACCTTAAACGCTGCCTGAGTAACTCTGGAACCCGTACAACTTCGTAATATGTATAGCTTCTTTTTTTGCCGTCAACAAGCGGGCTAATTTTATCTGCACGTCTTATTCAGTTCTTCCCTTTCCACCTCAAATGGTGCAGCAGTTACTTTCTGGAGCCATTAAGGTGGAATTGAGAATTCTAAGGAGAAGACAAGTCGACTTTCGTGTATATTCGTGTCGATTTGTTAATCGAGTAAGAAGCTGCACAGGTCCCAGGACATCACTGCTGCACCATTTAAGGTAGAATACAAATAATGTATGAAGCTGAAAAATAAATAATCTTGAGTGTCGTGCCAATTAACCGGGGCGTTAATTGTTCAGATATTCAAATGAGAAGCTGTACAAATGCAACATTTAATGGTAGTACGGAAGAGTTCGAGTAAATAGCTGGTGAATAAGAAGTCTGACTTGTAAATTCCGTGAACTAGCCTGTGTGTTTATTCAATAAAATGTACCGTCAGTAGTCTATTAAGCGTCTGAACTGAACTTTTACGGCTGCACCATTTAAGGTGGAACGGGGGAAAAAATCGGCTTCCCGTTGTCATGGCGAATCCCCGCACGATAAATAACAGTTTTCCGTAAGTACCGGGGCTGTCGCTGGTTGGAGTGCGCTGTCGGGTTGGTTGTCATGGAGATAGTTGGGAGGGGGTTGTGGTTTATTTTTGTACACGAAGACGAAACGTCCCTAAGGGGATGTAACTTAAACATCCATTGTTTATGATTTGTATTTGTTTTCTTTCTGTTGCTGTTTCACTCGGGTTGCTTTGGCTTAAACGTGGCTGGATGGAGGGATGGATAGATGGAGGGAAGCAGCGCGCTTGCGCCTTGCTTTTGAATACGTGTGAGAGAGAAAAGAGAGAGAGAGAGAGGGAAGAGAAAGAGAGCGTGGAGGGAGGAAGAGGGAGAGACAGTGAGGGGCAGACAGTGTGTGTGTGTGTGTAGAGAGAGAGAGAGAGAGAGTGGAGGAAGGGAGAGGGAGAGACAGTGAGGGCGAGACTGTGTGTGTGTGAGGAGAGTGAGAGAGAGATTAGCATCTCGTACCAATGAGATATTTTTTGGCACTTTGACGATGACAGCGAAAGGAAGACTTAAAGGTAGAGCCTGCTTTAAAACCTTATGTTTACGGCTGCTGTTAGCCTCCTGAAGCTAGCTCCGAGTTAAGTCGTGATTTTGTGGCCCGCTTTTAAACCTCATCACCGTAAAGCTCCACGGCTTTAACGCTCCTGCTGCTGCTGCTGTTGTTATTCTGTCTGTAATGTTATTTCTGGGGGCGTTCATACCGCCCAGACACGGATATGAGGACGGAGGCTCGACTGTGGGCTGATGTTGACATTGACTCAATACAGAATACAGATGGCCTGCATCACTGCTGGTTTATTTTGCAGAGCAAACGATATGTCAGTGAGCTATATCTATTGGTTTTGCTGGACGTTAAACCCCACGCTGAACTGTGGGCAGCCTAAAGGATCTTAAAAGCCTTGCTGTGACACATAGAAAAGGCCTTTTATTATGATAAAACATAGCATCACGCCGTAGGAGAGGTTCTCACTTCACTCATGCCGATATCCACAGATGCTTGATTGGACTGTGGATCACATTCAATGTGTTGCATCTCTCCCTGCCCATGTACAGGACGAGGACATGACTTGTAATGCTTAAGTGTGGTCTGGAATATAGGCATGTTATGTGGATGTTCAGTTATTAAGGTATGCAGAGGCATACAGGGAATCCTGTAGTACACAGAGTTATTAAATATAATGTGGCAATATAAAAGTGGATCGTGGCACACATCTGATGTGTTGTGTATCTACGTGGCAGCATATAACGTACAGGGTGATGACACGGATAGTAATGCTTTACCGTAGGTGTCTATATATGTCAGAATTATTAAATGCAATGTAGCTAGTATATTGCAGGTATTGTGGAGAAAACTAGACCTTATCTCACATTGAAGGCTTTGCTTGGATACCTTACCTGGCCATATACAAGATGAGGGCATGGATGGTAATAATTTAATGGCATCTATAATATTTGGACGTATTTTAATCATGTATGTAAGCTATACTGAGATACTCAGTACACACTGTATGACGTTAGAGGCTTGAAAGACAGCTATCAAAAATAATTTGACTACTGTTATGATGAGACATTTTTACCCTATCACTCACCATTATACGCTGGACTGTGGATCAGATATAAGGTGTTGTATACTTACCAGGACAAATATAGAACCAGGGCATGTCTTAAAATGATTAAATGCATTCTGGGATATATTAACAGATATTTATACGTACATACATTGCAGTCTGTAATGTAATTAATGTTAAAAACCCAAGCCATTTAGGACCATTTCCATCAGTCTGCTAATCAATTAAACTGAATACACAAGGTTTTGTTCATGGTCAGTGTAGACATGTATTGTTTAATGATATCAACATATGCCTGCATTATAGACTGCCTATTTATACATACCTGCAGGATATAGGTCATGCTGTAATGAGGACATGGCTGGCTATTTTTTTTTACTGTGATATAGACTTGTGTCCATACCAAAGAGGAAGTTCATATATTCCCAGAATCTGTACTGCACAATTTTAAAGGCTAGATCACTCAAAATGGCCCTGAATGACGTATTTTTGATATCTATTTACATTGAATTGCATCAGAAGATATAGACATATTTGTTCTCTTCTGTAAAGTTACCATTTTGAAGATCTGCAGTGATTTGGACCGTGTACGTGTTTCTTAAAGCAACATTAAGTTAATATTGTGACGTGTGATTAAACTGTGATTGGAAATGTATTTGCTGTGTTTGTGTGTGTGTCCCTGTTGAAGAGCAGTAAGGGTTAAACAAGAATGCAAGAAGTGATTATTTTAAAACGTTAACCTATAAGCCTTGGGCTCTCTGTGATGGAATTGTTTTATTAAGGAAGATGGTGCGGTGTATACCAGAACTGTTGGCAGTCAGTAATGGACAGAATGAGAGCGGGATAGATGGAGAGAAACAGGCAGAGAGAGAGAGAGAGAGAGAGAGAGAGTCTCATTGGGCTCTGCTCTAAATGGGCTATCCCTCATCAAGGGATTGCAGCCGACCAGAATTATTCAGCAGCATATGCTATTCGCCATTAAATAATCATATTATGGCATATGTTTACTGTAAGATCGCCTTAGTAGCAGGTTGTAGCTCAGGGAAGAAGTGTTTGGAGACAACCCCTTTTCACCAGAAATCTGCAGATGTGAGGTGTGTGAAGGGATAGAGACAAGACGAGATGAGTACCAGAAGGAGGAGGTGTGTGTGGGGGGGGGGGGGGGGGGAGGGGGTTCTCAGAGAAATGAAAATGGTGTGAAGTGATGAGGGATTAAGAAAAAACTTAAGAAGATACATCAGATTCACAAGATACAAGCACACTCTTGTTTAATTAGTCAGACAACCTATGTCCAAATCAATCATTTTTAGTGGTTATTATGTTCAGTGTTCCGCATTAGGCAGAGGCAGTGCAGTGCGCCGAGCGCGGCCATCTGTTAACTGCATTAATAACACTATGATGGCATAGTAATTACAGTAACATGCCTGTGTACTTCATGGCATAACATTGCAATGTGCTGCATTGTCTCCGACTGACTGAGCATCCAGATCATGGACATGAAGGAGCCGTCTGTGGAGAAGCGTTTCGGTGAAGAATGAGGAAGTCCATTATTATCTAGCTTTAGCGCTTAGTAGCTTCAACTCAGTCACAGCTAACTTTGCTAATTGTAGTGGAAGCGTTGTTATTTTTTGCAGGAGGCGTATTCATAGCATTCATTTATAATAACTTTGTGCTAGAGATGGCAATATACAAGTCTCAGATGGTTTTGAAGTGTCAACATGAAAGGGACATATACCGCTTTCCCTCATGTGCTGATGTACTACAGAGAAGAAGGATTAGACAGTGCTGAGTTACTTTGCTGAAAAGCCTTCATTTTATTGATTTTAAAGCGTTTTTAAATGTAATAACATATAAATAAGGCTTTTTTATAACGGTTTACGGGTCTGCGTTGGTAGATTTGAACTTACCAGTGCATCCCTAATGAATGATGCGATTTGTTTTTATGTTGGGATGCCAAAAAAAAAGAAACACAAAGAGAAAGAGAGATGTCGACTGCATTTGTCTGTTGATCATGTGTCTTATACGCCTTGTGCTCCTATATTGGCACCTGTGAGCAGCCTGTGGAATAGAGAGCTATGAAGAATGGTGACATTAGAGCATTGCTGAAAAACTGACAGGATGTGTTTGAGAGGGGGAGGCGAAGAGAAGAGTGTGAAAACGTGAGAAAAGCGGAGAGGAAGAGGAGTGGTACAGACGGGGAATTAGGCTTGTGACAGCAGATGGATGGGGATCTATTCAAAAAAGCCATTGAAACATGGCATACCGTGATAAACAGCATCATCACGCATATGTCTCTCACATAGTTGATGTGTTGAGAAGATTCAAGGCTTAGGATTTTCCTGTGACTTTCTTTTACCATCACGTGTTTTAGTAATCAGTCAGTCTACCGATTGTTGGACTGCTAGCTTTGAGAAAGGGCTAATTCAATTGGACTTAAACCTTTATAAGTTTGGAGCTAAGGTTTGTTGACACTGCACATGCTCCCCAGCATCGGACAAAGGAACACTGTCCAGTACCTTTTGGGATAAGTTGGAGTGGTGTTTGTGACCCAGAGTTACTCGTTCACCATCAGTACCTGAGCTCAGTAATGTCCTTGTGGCTGACTGCCATCAAATTCTCACAGAAATCTTTTAACACCTAATGTTAAGCCTTTCCAGAAGAGTAAAGGCTGAGATCGCAGCCTTTTAACTACCCTTTAAAACCCCTTTATCTTAAAAGAAATGAAGTATAATCGAGTAATCATGTCAGCCCTGGTGTCTGATGATTAGAAAGACTGGAGTGGATGAGAGAATAATAGCATAATGCAACCAGTCCTTATAGGATGACGAGTTGACCTTGTATGGCTCATGCTCTAAATGTAATGAAAGCGTCCAACCAGGGGATGGCACATATCTCTGCCTTGTGAAGCGATAGCCGGTAGCCAGTGGATGATGCAATGGCAGGCGGTATATATTGTTTCTGTGCATATAGTGTTAAATGGACCTGTACAGAGTTCGATTTACCCCTGCTGTGCTCACATGGATCTCTGTAACACTGTAATTGAATAGAGTGGCTCTTGCTGTTTGGTAATAACTGTAATGCTGTGGAACAGGATACAGTATTGTTTATGAGGGGAGCCAGTGCAGTGTTATTTGTTGTGCTGTGGGATGATGATGAACAGGAGGAAGTGCTCTCTCTCTCTATCTCTCACACACACACACACACACACACACTCCCACACAGGGATGCATACAATAGTGGAATATACTGTAAATATGTAGTGGTAGTGTCAGTTTTCTTAAACTGACCGCCCATTAATGGCTGCAAAATATATCATTATTGGCCTATGCAGTACTCAGTATTTAGGGTTGACCGATACTTTCAGGAAATGATTCACCAATTGCTTTTACAAGTCGATATTTCCGATACAAGTAGAAGAACATTCGATTGAAGAAAAACACTAGCAATCCATGTTGCATCTGCTAAAGGGGAGGTGTAGTATGTGACATGAATGCACCGGATCGAGGTGTTGGCTGATGCTGGTTGTTTGCAACCTTGTTGATCAGAGACTGCATTTGCAATATATTTTATAATTAACGGACGTGCACGGATGGCCTTTTGGCCTTCGGAAAGCTTTCTATGAATGTGTTACACTTGCAGCTGCACAAATTAAATTCTACAAAAATAAAAAAAACAACATAAATTACAGTTGTTGCAGTGAATGTTCACACACTTGTATAATGGACAAAATCTGCACCTTCACAAATCCATGTGTGAATTCGTGAAATAGGATTTACACACCTTTACATTATCTCACAAGTACATTAAAAAAAAATAGACAATCAGTGAGGATTTGTGATTCGTGCACGTGTAGCACCAGGGCCGGGCACTGTTCAGAGATCAGAGAACCCTTTTGACCAATCAGAGGAGCTCGTTTGGTCGCCTGTCCCTTGACACCAGAGCGAGAGATACAAATGGGGTCTTCCCCCATTCAGCACAACGGCTGGCACCTTGTGTTTTAAAGTATGATTTCTGATAAAGGGAGTGTGTTACTGTTAACAGCATGCGGCACGAACACAAGCCAAAGTTGCTCTTAAGAGTGGGAAAGGCTCAAATGAGTCCTCTGATTGGTCAAAAAATGATCTGATCTCTGAACAGTGCTCACCTCTGTGCTGAGTTGTGTTTGTGGGAGAGAGAATATAATTCCACAAGCTCTGAATAGTTTTCCGCTGTAACAGGTGCTCAGTTGTTTGTTCCAGTTATATCTTCATAGCTGGCACCTATGATTGCAATATGAGCTTCTTAATTAATCACATTGCTTTTTACTGTGGTTTGTCAGACCTGTGAAGTTAATGGACTCCTCTGACTCTGACTCAAACTGAGTGAGTGTTTGGTCTTTCTTTAAATGTTTTTTATTTCTACAAAACTTAACACACAATTACCTCAGCTAACTTCATGATGGTTCCTAACACTGATGTTGACCACAGAGATGTGGCAATACCTAGTACAATATAAGTGTTATGTCCATGTCATGATCCCTTTGTGTCTGGACAATGATTCTTTTCAGAGAGGGTGGCAAATGTGGTCTCTGGAACACAGGATCAATGCGGCTTACTAACACAAACTAAATTCATGATTCATGTAGCTGCGAGGTGCCCATCCCTGGTTCTTAGATTCAGCACACCTGGCTGTATGAATCACAAGCTCATTCAGGCTTTATATTATAAGAGATTGTTCTTTCTAGAACTCAAGCTTTTCAGAAAAACAGAGCTTTTTCCTGGTGCTAACTTCCATCCATCCATCCATTATCTGTAACCGCTTATCCAATTTAGGGTCGCGGGGGGTCCAGAGCCTACCTGGAATCATCGGGCGCAAGGCGGGAATACACCCTGGAGGGGACGCCAGTCCTTCACAGGGCAACACAGACACACACACATTCACACCTACGGACACTTTCGAGTCGCCAATCCACCTGCAACGTGTGTTTTTGGACTGTGGGAGGAAACCGGAGCACCCGGAGGAAACCCACGCGGACACGGGGAGAACACACCACACTCCTCACAGACAGTCACCCGGAGGAAACCCACGCAGACACAGGGAGAACACACCACACTCCTCACAGACAGTCACCCGGAGGAAACCCACGCAGACACAGGGAGAACACACCACACTCCTCACAGACAGTCACCCGGAGCGGGAATCGAATCCACAACCTCCAGGACCCTGGAGCTGTGTGACTGCGACACCTACCTGCTGCGCCACTGTGCTGCCCTCAAAACAAATTAATGTCTAAGAATATTTCAGTACAAAAAAATCCAAAGTGATTTTATTACTGATATATTTATGGTCAGAAATGGCGTTTTCCTATGTTCCTCTGCATATTCAAGTGCTGTATGATAAGACTACTAAGTCCCTGGCTGGAACATAGAAGTAGAAGCATAGCGGGCCATCTAGTATGTGTTTACAACAGTAGCAGACTGCTGATCAAATCTTTTTCAGGTCTGATGCACAACAAACAAGCGGACAGAGGCCCTTTGAGCAGGTGGGTCTTGGTCCGTTTCTAAACTCTCTTGCAGTTCGGATCAAGTATGAATGCAATACAACAAACAGAACTCAGGATGTTATGTCCCAAGACGGAACAGTAATCACGCTTTGCAGAAACTTCACTAGGCAACTCGTGGAAGAGGGTAGGAAGCCCCTCCCCCAACTCCACTGGCACACACTAAAACACCAGAGCTTCCACAAACGGTAGATCAGGGTTTGGTTAGACTTTAAAAATAAGATTTTTTAATGGTAAAATAATGATGCAACGCCGACGTGTTGTTCCGCCAACATTTCTGCCACTTCTTTGGTCACGGGGCACCAAGTTTGCCACCATTGAGCATGTGACATTACACCTCCAAAGGCCTAAAGGTTTTTACACGATTAGCGATTCCTGTCTTTTGACTGCATTATCATGTCAATAATAGCACAGTCTCAATCCACCTTCAGTTAAGACCTGATTATACACCCAGCCTCAGGAGCAGGCTTGAGTTCTGATGTTTCTGAGATGGATCATGGCACGATGAGTTGAAAGCAGGGAAGTAGCTAGAGCTCCATGCCTGGCTTGTGCAATTTCATGCCGATATTGTTGCACTGTCAACAGCCTTTTTTTAAAAGCACGATCCTCCAGTTTCTCCAGAAAAAGGTTCAGGCACGACCCGAGGCTACACTCCGCTAAAAACAAATTCATTGAGTCAGTGCTTCATCCCTGAAACACACCACACATTTTCCACACTCAAACCTTGCCAAACTTGGCTTCTGACTTCACGCCTTGGGTGACTGTATGTTTGTGAATTGTGTTTGGCAGGATGACAACTATGTGACTGTCATAGCTATCGCTGTTTAGAACATACACATTATAAATAATCGGGGGAGCGTCCTTGCAGGGTTCAGTGTTGACATCCAGCTTTTTCAAAGATCTTTTGATTTTGAGTGTCATCTGATAGTAATTCTGATCTGATGTGGCTTTTTAAAAGCTATTAAATAGTATAACGTTTGCTGTCACTCAGCTCCAGGGACCTGAGGTTGTGGGTTTAAGCCCCATTCCGGGTGACTGTCTGTGAGGAGTTTGGTGTGTGGACACGTTGGTAGGTGGATTGGCGACTCAAAAGTGTCCATAGGTGTGAGTGTGTGTCGCCCTGTGAAGGACTGGCGCCCCCTCCTGGGTGTGTTCCTGCCTTGCGCCCAATGATTCCAGGTAGGCTCTGGACCCTGAACTGGATAAGCGCTTACAGACAATGAATGAATGAATAAATAGCATAAACTGTGTTAAATATTAGCTTTAACTTAGTATTATACTTAAGGTATTTGTATAAATGTAGTAGGTTGTGCTCAAACACAAAATACAGGCTGTTGTCACTGTTGAAGGTAACCAGCATCTTCAGCGTAGGCTTGCGTGGATAAAAGGTGCAAATCTAGTTCAGTTTAGAAGCAGGCAAGGCAAGGTGGATTGAAAAGAAAAGAAAGAGAGAGAGAGAGAGAGGCTAATTTTAGCCCCTTTAACACACATAGTGTAGCTGTGAGTTTGGAGTGAGCGGAGTGGGACAGAGCCTTGGCCTAATGAGGCCATGCTATGCAGGAAGTTACCGTGGTCCAACATGTCCCTGTTTTCGACAGAGAAAACAACCCTATTGATTTAAATAGCTGAAAATGTGTGTTGTATCTCCACGTCACTAAAACAACTCTTTTAATAATGAACTTGTTTTGGTGACAGTTGTGCAGTCAAGGTTTTAATTTTGGATGAGATACGGTCGAGTTCATGTCTTTATCAGTGGACCTGAGCCCAGATCGAGTCTTTATTGAGATCTCCACTAAAGCTCAGGGGGAGACGTTTGGAGAATGAGGCCTAAGCCAAGGTCTCCTCTGGCTTTTCTTCTGATCTTATTGTGTTCTCGTTCTTGATTGTTCTGCCTAAGCGGTCGTTTAATTCACACTGAATATGATGTCCACATTTGAATCAGGTCAGTTCAGTGCTTCGCTGTTTCACTGCGTCTGTCTTCAGCCACGTGTCTGCGACTGTGTCTGGCTGTTTTCAGCCTGCTGTCACTCATCCACTGCTCTCTCTGTTTACTGGCTACTTCTCTTCTGTTTTCCAGCATGCCCGCCCCGCTGTGTGTGTGTGAGTGTGTGCAGATGGCTCTTCATGTGTGAGGCGTGCATTAATTGCACGACTTCAAACGGCCCTTTTAAAAATCCCCCCATCAAAAGCATGTGCGGAGCAGCAGCGTTAGCTTCTTTCGATCTGGGTCAAATGTGTGTACGAGCATCAACATGCGATACATACTCTCTCTCTCTCTCTCTCTCTCTCTCACACACACACAGTCTCTCTCTCTCTCTCTCTCTTGCTAACTTCCTGTGTGTCTTTCTCTTTCATGTCTCTCTCTCTCTGTCTCTCTCTCTCTCTATTTCTCTCTGTCATTCTCATACTTCCTGTCTCTCTTCCTCTCTTTTCTGTCTCTTTCTCTCTCTCTCTCTCTCTTTCTTTCTCTCTGTCATTCTCATACTTCCTGTCTTTCTTCCTCTCTTTTCTGTCTCTCTCTCTTTCTCTCTCTATTTCTCTTTCTCTCTGTCATTCTCATACTTACTGTCTCTTCCTCTCTTTTCTGTCTCTTTCTCTCTCTCTCTATTTCTCTTACTCTCTGTCATTCTCATACTTCCTGTCTCTCTCCTTCTCTCTTTCTCTCTCTTAATTCAATTCAATTTTTTAAATTCAGCTTGGCTTTATTGGCATGTTGCCAAAGCATATAAAAAATTAAACTGAACATAATTGTTTTATATATATTTTGAAAAAAAAAAAACAAATAGTTAATTGACTGATTTTTAAGCAAATCATCAGTAATTAATATTAAAGATATAAAAATACAATGAGTAGATCAAATCAATAATAATAATAATAATGACAATCAGATAATCAATCTCTCTCTCTCTCTCTCTCTCTCTCTCTCTCTCTCTCTCTCTCTCTCTCTCTACCACCCTTACGTTTTCTGTCTCCCACTCTCATTCTTCTCACTCTCTCTGCTCTAATTCCTTCACTCCTTTGCTTCTTTTGTCCTGGCGAGTGTTTGGGAGGAAGAAGCAAAGAGTAGCACCAAACCGACCCATTGTGAAGTTGTGCTCAGACACAAACAGCAGTTCTACATTTCCAGGTCCAGACCCAGATGAAGCCCTGTCCCGGTTCTTGTCGTGTGTGGTGTGTTTTGGGTTTTTCTGGTTCTTCAGAAAGAGTGAAGCCTCTGCCCAGTGCACTTTAGATCCACTTCAACAGTCACATGTTTTACTGTAGAGGCATTGAGCCTTTCCCCAGAGTTGCTCTTGTTCCCTGTTCTACACCATCTTCTGTCCTACTTTCCCTCCTACTCACCCTGCACTACACACACACACACACACACACACACACTCTGTGCTCTATAAGGACAGTATAAAGTGGTCTAATATAGATATGCCCCGTACTTTCACCAGCATTCACCAGGAATCGACTCCCATCTAGAGCAGATATGCATTTCCTGCGGTCACATTCTGAAGGAGTTTTTTTTAGCACAGATGATATTAGGACTGCATTATATATGTGTTGCCTTTGAATCCTCTAACCAATCATAATGTTTCTGAGTATTTTGATGTCCTTGTAATCCTGTAAATGTAAAAGGTGTTGGTGAAAAATAACACAACACAGTCTTTAACCATATTTCATTATACATTCACCAACGGTTTTAAAATATTTACAAGTGTGAATTAAGCTATATTATATTGTCAGTTGCTTCTAGTGTGTACACTCGTCACTGGATTATGAACACCTACCTTTTATCTGCACTCACTGTCCATTCTCTCAGGTCCACTCTCAATACAGTATAGCTTTGTAGTTCTGTAATTACAGACTGGAGTCCATCTTTTTTTCTGCATACTTTCATATGCCATTTCCCCCCCCTGCTTTTCAATGTTCAGGACCCCCCACAGAGCAGGTATGATGGGGGTGATGTATCATTCTCAGTGCTGCAGTGACACTGGCGTGGTGGTGGGATCAGTGGATAGTGGATCAGACACAGCACTGATGCTGGAGTTTTTAAACAGTGTCTACTGACTGTCCACCCTGTTAAATACACCGGCATTGTTAGTCCTCTTGGTTCTGGATCACGAACACTGCTCTAACTCATCCCATAGATATTAGATGAAGCACCATTGTTCCAAAGATCACAGTGCTGCTGCTCTACAACTTACCGCATGGTTATTAGGCATCCTCGTTTTCTCAAAGCCATTTTTTATAGTTTAAATAATTGTCTTATATCTGTTCTCCTTGAAATTGTCTCCTGAACAATGAATAACATGGAGATTTTTTTCCAGAAACTAAAGGAATGAAAGATGGTCTCTGACTTTGGCTCAGTGCTGTATTTGTACTTACAGTACAGCTTGCAAAATGCATTGATCCAAATGCATTGTGGATTAGTAAGTGCAATTTTCAAATCACAAGAACTGGAGACCTGTAGATGAACTTGACCAATCAGAAGAAACCAAACAACTCTGTACCCGTGACATCACGAGCATAGGAAGGAAGAAGATGCAATTGAAAGCAATACTCAGTAAGTTTGGTATTTTGGCTCCTGGGCAAAGTTGCAGAGTTTTACAGCACTCTCCTGGAATCAACTTGGGGAAGGGGGGGGGTTTTCTGCCCATTTATTAAGACCAGAGTACACTGACGAATCCAAAGGAACAACAACAAACACAAATGTTCGGTTAGTGTGCCACGACTGTCTGTTCATGTTTGTCCGGAAACGTTTGGTCAAATCTGACATGTTGAATATGTGGTTATTTGTTTTTGGCAAAGTTCGGGCTGTTGGCTATGAATTACGGCATATTTACACTGGTCTGCAATGAATCCCGTCCCATGGGAGCCAATATTGTTATGTCAATATATGTCATTTAATATTGCTGTCCAGTAAAAAACATGTATCTTCCAAAATACCTTCTTAACTTTCAATGGAAGTCAAAAATGTAAAAAATAAATTTCCAAGTAATTTTTGAGCATTTCTATTAGTTCATTCATCATGAAATATTTTACACAGTGTGAAGGACAGCTGCTGTGTTCAAATGATGTAGTCAACTAAAATGGAGATGTTTTTAATTGGAGCGTGCCGATATCCAGATCCGTGTGGAATGGGGCTTGAAACGCAGAGGTTAAGGGAGAGCTGGTATTACTTTGTTTAAAAGCTGATGCATAGTGGACACAGCTGGACTACTCTCTAGAATGCTTACCTCAGCACAGTAAACTACTCCGTTTCAACAATGGCCAAAAGTGGTCTCCATGTAGTGGAAATGGTGTGTTTCGTGTCCCTGGGGTGAGATTTAATTGCAGAGTTCAACTGCTTTAATTGCAGGTGTTCCAGATATTTGCCTTTAAGTGTGCGATACAGCTGCTGCAGTGTGCTGGCACTTCGTTTCCTGCTGACTCATGGAATGGCTTTCGTATTTGTAAAGAGCCCCAGCAGGGGAGAGGGAAATAGCAGGCGAGGCCTAGAACTGCTGAGAGGAACCAGGCTCATGTATTTTGTGGTTGCAGTTGCATTGTTTAATATAAGGATGCACAATATGGTCAGAATGCACCGTGATAATTTGCTGTTGTGATTATAGCTTCAGTTTGATGGTGTAAATGCCTCAGTTAATTCAAACCTTACACCCACGATTCCTCAGAAAGATGATAGCACACAAGGAAAGTGTGCTGTGAGTTTTTAAAGTCTCATTTGCCTATTATTAATGCAGATATCCCAATGACAACCAACAACAAACTACAAGCAGACCTAGAAGGCCCACGAATGGCACATGACAAGGTAAAGGAGCAGAATATCAATACGGTTCCAGCCAGTGCAGAAGGCTTACACTAATGCAGTTGAACAATTGAATACTAAACCTTGCCTTGTACATTATTTGTTGGCGTCATGACTGAATTGAAAACTCTGTAAGGGTCTTTCTAGACAGGCAGGGAACATTAATATTATTTTCCAAAAAATGGCTACAGTGGTAAAAGAAAATGTTAAAAAAATACTCTCTCAGGTATACTGACTGTACAAGAGCGCTTTGTAGTTCTAAACATCTGTTGCTCTGTATATATTTTTGCCCCTCTTAGCCCCCTGTTTGTCATTGGTCAGGATGAGTCACAACCCAAACCATACTTGCTCTGTGGTGGTCCTGACCAATGAAGAACAGGGTGAAAGGTGGCCGTAATTCATAGCCAACAGCCCGAACTTCACCAAACAAAGTGTGTAGAGCAACAGACTGTATGACTTGTTGAATAGAACAGAAAAGTGAGATTTAGAAAGAATATTTCTATTTCTGTACATGGAAATATATTGGGTCTGAAGCATTAAATTCCTAATTTGGCAAAACACTCTTGAGAATGATAATACAGATTCAGAGGTTTCTTATTGGTAAACATGGTAAACATTTTGGCTTGTTGCTGTACTGTGTGTGTTGTAAGGAAATTGCTTTTAGTCACCCTTCTAGCCTACCCAGTAAACATTTAGCTGTTGATTCAACGTTGAAATAACGTAATGACTGTCGTCTAATCAACGTTCTCTTAAGGTTGAAAATGAAAGTTGAAAAGACGTCCAAACACAGACATTGAAGAGACGACTATTAGACGTATTTTGGACGTCCGTTGACGTTATTAATTGGTCCCAAAATAAATTACTTGTATAAAACGCATTTTGGACGTCCACTGACGTTATCAATTGGTCACCACTTGATAACTAACTTATTAAGATGGATTTTGGACGTCCATTGACGTTTAAAATATGTCCTTGACGGACAGACTACTTTTAGACCTATTTTGGACGTACAGGGGCGTTCCTTGTTTACTGGGTATAGAGATATGGATGTGTTTTAGCACGTTTATATCTTTCAGTATTCTAGTATTCAAATACTGAAATAATTATCAGGTATTTGTTACATTGTATAATGAAAACACAAGAAGAATCTAAGCTAGCCAGTAGTTTAGGGAATGTACTGTAAAGTCTGACCGTCTTTGCTTGTATTTAAGTTTAAGAAAGTATATTACGTTATGTGTTGCTCTGATGAAATGAAGTGCCTAGCTGTGTGTGGACTGCCAAGGACACGTTGCTAAGAATGTCAGTGAGGTGGTGCAGCTGTAACTAGGCTAATTACTGTAGCTGGCATTAGACCAAACCAAAAAGAGCAAAAAGGTATTTCACTGCTCTAAATTTGACCTCGGCACACATTAGCGCACATACACATGTACAGCACATGTGTAAACTTTATTCACTGCTGCAGCAGTTAGCTTTAGCGTTAGCGCATTAGCTCCTTCAGCGCAGTTCTGTTACTCAAGTACAGTGACTATAACGTTCACTATAATGTCATTTTTATACTGAATGTTTAGTCTGCTACTACAAGTCCACCCTTTTACACTTAATATATTATGGCTAAGAACTATGATTTGTTAGTCTACTTTAATTTGAAGATGATTATTATCACTACTGGGCTAACTGAATGTCTGTCTGTAAACTCTTATATAGACATAGGTATTATTCAAAAAACACAACTCTTTTAAATAATACACTAGTAAATGAAGCAAGGATACGTCAGATAATCCAAGAAGGATGTTTTGAATGAATTGTGCCAACTGGGGTTTCCAGTAAAAGTGAGACAGATGAGAGATGAGGAAAGACAAGTAGAGCAGAGAAATCAGAGCATGGCACTATTTGAGAAGCATGTGGCTTGGAATAGAAAGAGCACAGCTGAGGTAGATGCGTTAATTCAAACAAGTCGAAGAAAATCATTTTAAATTTGATTATTTATATAGATATATACAGATTTTTATTCACACCTCTTACTTTACACTTTTTTTTTTAACCATGCAAATACAGTGTCAGTATAAACTAGAGCTAAGCTTACTCTGCGACATGCCAAAACGATGGTGTTTATACTGAAGGTCCCCTGCCTGGCCTGGAACAATGGCTGCTAAGCATGGGCACCTTCCTAAATAATGTGTCCTAGAAATAAAGCCAAAAAAGCACTGATCTGGAGGCCACAAACTCACAAACTGTGGGCTGCCCAAGTCAGAAAACATGGGATAAAAAGAGCAATGATGAGGTTAAATGGAGCACAACAAACACAATGGGCATAAAGAAATAAAGGCACTGATTACACATAGAGAAAAGGAAAACAGAGTAAAAAAGAGAATTGATTGAAAATTTCTAAAATCCAGACCTTCTGCTCCTCGATCCTCACTCCTGGACTCTCACACTGAGCTCTCACACTCTTTCTCATTTAAAGAAACAGCCATGTCACCAATGAACACAAATGAGTCTCTTTTTATAGTGTTACTTACTTTTTTACTTGTCATTGGGTGAATTTAAAATGTTAAAACATTAAAAACATATTAATTGGTTGAAACCGTGGAGTTCATTTTGCTGTTCTGTTCATTACACAGTTCATGACGGTTACATAGTGAATTGCATTTACACGTATTTTAAATGTCATTGACTGCCTTAATTAATTTGTTTAGTATTCAATTAATTATTTATTTAATAAACATGCCAAAAATAAGAATAAAATTCAGAGTATGATATTCATCTTTGCCTTATGAGTGCAAATGTCACAGTTTAAAATCTGCACTTTCCAAAGGAGATCTCTGCTTGTTTCAATGAGATGAGAGTTTGAAATGAACTTACAAAACACTAGAAATTCTAGTCCTAGCTTCAACTTCTCATATTTAAAAGAACGTAATGTATTAGGTTTGAATAATGTATCAATGGCACTGATATTATGTCTTTTTTTTTTAAAGGTAAGCATGTGTGCTGAAGTATAAATACTGGAGAGAGTGCGGTGGGCTTGGAGGGGTCAGGGCTTGGCCGTCTCCCCCCCCATGGGTTTAAACAGGTTATCTCTGCACTGCTGGAGCTCCAGTTGTCTGTGAATTGTGACATGAGTCCAGTGTTGCGTGAGAAGCCCTATTGAAATGCAGTTTGATTTGGAACAGTGTTCACAGTAAATTAGCGGACAGTTGGTTGAATAACACGTTCCCAGCACGGCGAACGAATGTGACAGACGTTCCGAATGAATCAGCTGCTGGTGAGGCTCAACTCAGAGCTGAGAAGGGCTGCTGTGTGCAGTAGTGTATTACAGTGTGAGATAGGTGGGGTTTGCCCTTTTGTAGAACATAAGGGTTAACACAGCTGTCACGCAAACAAGTAGGAAACACTGTACTGCTGTTCAGAGTTGTATTTGTGTGTACATATATATATATATATATATATATATAGCATAAAAGCATGAGAATGTGGAATGGGAAAGACGTTTATTACAGGGATTTTGACTCCTGCAGTAAAAGCAAGGGACATTGCTGTGAGAATGTAATTGCATTAGGCCGTGAGACCTTTTGTAAGGGCAGTGATGCAGTGAGAGTTTTTGAATGAATAGTCGGATTAGTGGAACTTAAAAGACACTCCTCTCATCCCAAATATATTTTGACAGAGCTGTGGGATTTATACATCTCTAGCCCACACTTGGCACTGAGTGTGTTGACTTAAGGCTGATGTACAGTGACTCCTTAGCATCCAATTTCATGCTTTTCTATGGTGATTTTAAAAGCTGTTTGTGCACAATTTAATTACTGTGTCCACATTAGCTACAGCTTTAAGTGTCAGAATTCATTTTTCTTTTTTTGCCCAGTAAAAATTTAATGTAGTTTTGGGGAACAACTCTGGAAAACCATTGTTGTACATTTTAAAGGGACATTTAAACTGTTTGTAACTTTAGAGAACAATAATGTACCTGCACAGTACCTTTTGTTATGACAGCGTAGGTTTAAACGTCATTTAACACATGAACATAGTTTGAAATGAACATTTATTTACAATATAAAAACAGACGATATAAATGATACACAGAATGACTCCAGAGAGAGAGAGAGATCAATGAGGTACAGAGGAAGAGTGGGAGGCAAAGAGTATTATGAGAGTGAAGGAGTTGGAGGAAAGACACATGGAACGAGTAAGAAACAGGTAACGAAATGACTGAAGGATTGAGAGAGGAAGAAGAAGAAGAGAGATAAGAGAAATGATACTACGAAATGACTGAATGATATGAGAAACAAAAGAGCGATGTTAGGAACAGTGGGAGTAGGAGAGGAAGAAAGGATGACATGAGGAGGATGAAGCGAGGGAGAGAATGAAGGGGTGAGAGAAACTACAAGAGAAACAGACAGAAGGGAATAAATGAATGGGAAAGTCGGAGAAAGAGTGAAAAACTTAAAGGAATAAAGGAGTTAGAGACAAAAAAAAAACAGGAAGAAAAGGGAACATGGTGAACAAGTGAGGGAGAGAGAAGAAAGACAACAATAATGCAAGTGAAATAAAATGAAGGAGTGAGAGGAAGAATGAAGGTGACAGAAGGAGAGTAAAAGGGAGTAGGAAATGAAGGAGAGAGGAAGAACGAAGGTGAATGAAGGAGAGAGTAAGATGGAGAGGCAAATGAAGGAGTGTGAGTAGAAATTAAACAGTAAGAGAAGGGGCGATGTTGAGAGAGAAGGACAGAAAGAGACTATGAAGGAGAGAAGGAAGGAGACGAGAGAGAGAGAGTGAGAGAGAGAGAGAGGCTGTAGCACAGCTGTGACCTGGATGAGTCCCTCCCCTCGTACCTCAGGGGTTCAGGAACAAGCGCGAGCCTGCAGTCAGCGGCCTACTTTCCCTAAGTATAATTCTAGGCCATTATCTGTGCTAGCACTGGTGGGGCTTCAGCGGCTCACCGGATCCAGCAGAACAATCCTTTTACTGAGGGTGTGTGTGTGCAGGCAGTGTGGGGTTGCCGGCCTTGCACTGGTTGTGATTGTGTTACAGACTCAGGTCAAGGTTAGAGAGAGAGACAGAGAGAGAGAGAGAGAGAGAGAGAGGGCAAGAAAAAGAGCGGGAGAAAGTAAGAGTTAAAAAAGTGAGAGAGACTGAGATGAGTAAGAGACATAGTGAAAGAGAGAGAAAAGAGAGCAAGAGGGGGACAGAAGGAGAAGAGAGAGTCTGTCACATTGAGAGAGAGAGAGAGAGAGAGAGAGAGAAAGTAAATGGCAGAACATTAGATGAAAGGGGAGAGTGAGAGAGTGTGTGTGTGTGTTGCAATCAGATTATAAGCTGTTAACAGTGAAAGGCTGATCTATTGTGCTGTTTGGTTTTTAGGAGATTACTGTGCTCAGGATAACAGTAAAAAACAACCTGAAATATTTTACCAAGCCATTCTGTGATAAACCTGTCTGCCGTGTTTAGAGGACACCCCAAAACTCTTGATAAAACACCCACTGGAGCACCGAATGGCATGTGAGTATCTTGAGTGGTGCTCTGTAAAAGTGTGTGATGTACGGAAGCCAGTGCACAGCACAGACAGATATGGTGTGCAGTCAGACACCAGAGCCATATGACACACGAGTACAGTATATTTACAGCACTCTGTAAACGTCAGTCACAATTTCAATTAATTTCTAGTCACAATGGCATCAATTATACCACAGTTAGTTGCGGCCCTGCAGCGTGAGTGACTGAGAGATGTTCCAGGAGTGGCAGTATTGCACAATAATGATAGCCTAATAGCCTCTTTCCACCAACATGGAACGGATTCAGTTCCCATTCACACACCTAATTCTTCCACGAACATTAATAGATTTCAGGACCCGAGGGGTTCATTTCCAGCTGGAACCAAAGACTAGTAGGTTCTTCAGAATAAACCATGACAATGTCCGGGGGTGTGTCAAGCTACAGCTCAAGAAAAAGCACAGGGATTAAAGAGTTATAATGCAGTGGACCCATTCTACACTTTTTAATTTGACAAAAATAAATTGCTAGGAAATATAAACAGGAAAATGCTCCGTGTGTTTTCAGGGGCTGCGCAGTCAAGGAGCTTTTTTGTTTGTTGGTTTTCTCCGCTGCTCTCGTTCACAAGCTCAGCAGGACAGCTCTGGAGCCACGCTCCAAAAATACAGATGCTGCCCTTAAACAGACAAAGTCTGCATTCTTTACATGTGTATCACTGATAGAAAACCTGCCACTGTGGTGGTACCCTCAAGGGCATACGTTCTGTACCTGTAGTTAGCGAATGTAATTCTGCTTTATTCTGTTACAATTGTAGATTTTTTATTGTCTTGATTTCATTCGCCACATTTCATCTCCAGGACTTCGATCATGTTCTTTTTATTTTGCACTGATCCATAATAAATGATTACAAATATTCACCTCTCCAGAGAATGCAATGCACCTTTAGGGAACACAACTGGACTCTTAACCCACTGTTGTACCTTTTTAAAGTTACATTTTCACTGTGTGTAATTTTAGTTACCAATAATGTACCTGCACTGAACATTTTTTTTTCTGAGAGTGTATAATCTGAACCCTGTGTAAACGGTGGATTAACACTACGAGGAATGTGTGAGAGAAATGGAAGTAGTTTACCTTGCGGAATGGTGATTAACAAATCGTATTTCTCTCCTCTCTGTCTTAAAGTCTAAAAATAAATGGTGATAATAGAAATGTGGTATAATTGCAGTAATACACTCAAGTGTCATGCTATAATATGTGATGTTAGTAGTGCTGTAATGAACTTAGAGACTCCGCTCAAGGCCTTGTGTCTACGACTGCAGCACACCAGTGCCAACATCTCATGTTATAGCACAAACCTCAAGTTTGTAGTTGCTTAAGTTAGGGTGACCAGACGTCCTCTTTTACCCGGACATGTCATCTTTTTTTAGACTTAAAAAAATGTCCAGGCGGAATTTCACAAACGTCCGGGATTTTGTTTTTCTAGAGCTTACATAGAACTTCGAGAAGCGTTTTGTTCACAAACTAGTCCCGCCCTCCCCTACTCCGATTGGTTCGCTTGAGTGAGAAGGGGGCGTGGTGAAGTAGCCTAGAATCTTCTGATTGGACGGTCTGACTGTAGAGCTACCGTTATTGGCCGATAACCTCTGTAAACATTTAATTGGTCAGTCTGCACGTCAGTAGTCCTTGTTTACATCAGGCAAAGCTCATGTACCCACCCTCATCTCGAGCAGCTATGACGAAACGTAAATATAAGTACTCGGGTGAATTTAAAAAGAAAACCCCATGTTTTGTGTAGCAAATAAAGACGTGTCTTTTTCTCACCAGCTCAGGTCTGGTCACCCTAGTTTAAGTATAAGATTTATTCTTCATCATATTTGAAAAGCACTGATGTGAGATATATGTAACACTGTTATTTTCAGTTTTTGGTGCATTGATTCTTTGCCAGTATTGCACCTTTTATCCCCAGAAAAATCAGCAGGGACCACCAAAGAGCAAGTATTAGAAGTTGTATACTTTTTCGTATTCACTTGATTCAAGTAATCCAATTATATATTTAGTCTCACCTCTTACAGATGTCTTTTTTAACTGGAAACTAAAAGGCCGAAAGGATGGTCTCAGATTTTATACGGTACATAACACTGGAACTTTAATTTCCTGTGTATGTACTATTTCAATTGACCCTATCATACCACAGGAGAGAGAACAACAGCACTGAAAATGACATGTTAGTTGCTAGGAAAGTATATTTAAAAAATCGCTTAAAAAGCACTTGTGAAGGCTTTTAAAGACAGTCCTTTCCCTTAGCTGCTCTAATCTCCATAGTAACTGGATGGGGTGTTATTTAGCTGTTTTTTAGTGGCAGACTGGTAGCAAGGGCCAGAATTTACAGACATTTAAAGAACATTTAAAGGATTCCTGAACATGGTTCAGCTCTTTTAAGGCCATGCTTTCACAGCATTCGCAGAAAAGTGGGTCATTTTTCTCTGGTTGTTGTAAAACGTAATTGGCCATGTGTCGTATCTCTTAACCCTCTGGGATCTGAGGGCGTTTTCTTCATTTTTGCAATTCTCCTTTAATGCACTTGACCACAAACTGCTGACGAATGAAGTCCAGCTTGACTCAGACCATGGGTCAGCTTCACAGAAAATGTTGATGAACACATGAATCCACCAATTAGAAATGCTGAGAGGGAAGATGACCTATATTTCATGTATCTTGTGAATGTATCTTGAATGTATCTCTCATAACTCCAGACATGAGTCATGTACGATCTCATTGGAGATGGAATCAAAGGCCAGACTGCATATTGAGAATGTTTTAAAATCATATTTCTGCTCTGTATTATGACATAGACATTAATAAAAACTCTCAGTCAATGAATTAGACCCCAGAGGGTCAAAGTATTGGTAGCCAAGCGTATCTGTACAAATATGCAGTTGATATATGCTGAACCTCCACATTTAAAGTACTCTGAGAACATCACAGAGCAAAACCATGAAGTTCACAAGTCGCAGGCATCACTTCAGCTTATCTCAAAGATGTTGGATTGGACTTAATCAGTCCATAGGCACAGTTACACTACTCCCAGTGTTTGTCTTGGGGTCTTTATATCCATCTATTCTAACTTAGCATTGCACATGTTTAATTTAATGTGTTTATATAATTGTTAGCTTCTGTCATATCCTTCTGTAAAACTATATATTTTATAAAAAATAAACTACCTTCTTTATGAAACCATAGTGAAAAAAGTATAGTCCTTATATTTTTATTTTAACTACTATTGCTTAGTTTTTTCACACTTAATTTGGCAATCATCCATGCCAACAACAAAATATAAATTGAATTTAACTAAGTGTATAAATTACATCTGCTACTGCTTTAGAATTTTATAAAATGCTATGCAGGGGGCTTTAATTTGAAATGACCAGCTCTCAGCGCTTCTAGCGATAAACATACACATTCACACACTGTCTCTCACTTAGACTCACTCTCTCTATCTCTTGCATATGAATGCTGTTTTTTTAATATGTCTGTCGCACACTGTAGCTATGAAAAGCAAGTAAATATTAAAAGGTGTTTTACCACAGTGGATATTCCATCAACTCCTGGCGCAATAATTTAGATGCTTGGGTTTTGACACGTTTAGAGAATAAGACTTTAAGACAGTGCCGAAATATTAGAGCTTAAACCGTTTTGACCGCTGTGATTCAGTTTTGTGTTTAATTTGTGTTTTTTTCTGTGGTGTGATTTGTGACATGTGCAGTAAACAGCCCTAATGTGAGGTGTATTTGTGTTTTAAAGCTCTGGCTGTCTGGCTGAAAAGTAGCCTTGACAGCTAAGTGGGCTGTCCTGCTTAATAAATGAAATGAAGTAAAATGAAATTAAACGAAATGAAATGGGCGGTGAGATAAAGCCAGGATAATGTTTATTCTCAGGATGTACTGTAAGGCAGCAGCACACCAGCTTAACTGTCTCTCTCTCTCTCTCTCTGTCTCTCTCCCTTCCATTGGTTAAAACACTCACACATGATGAAAAATACCACTACACTTGCACTGTATGTTTTGCAGTACTGATGTGCAGAACGTGTGGTTTAGTAATATGTTTGTTGATTTCTGAGTTCATGTGCCTCTACGTGGAACGCATTGTAATATGCTGTTTTTAAACATTTTTTATTTATTTACAAATGGTTTCAAGGTCTTTTCCTTTAAATGAGAACGAACCACAGGTGTGACAGCCGAGGAGTGAGGAGCAGACTCTCTGGTTTATAGCCATTTTTGCATAATTTATTATTTTTAAAATGTATTTATTTATAGTTACCCAGGGACTCTTTACAGTCAACGTCACAGAACATTCTATTAAACACTCAAGTCAACACACACACACAGTGGTGAGGAGCAGCAGCCAAACGCGCACATTGTCCTCTTAAGCAGGAACGACTGCATCGGGCACTAGGGGTCACCCATTAATAGTCACCATTAATACCTGGGCATAAACACATAAGCCTCTTTCACACATGAACTCGTAAGAATTTCTGGAGAAACTCTGGAGTATCGGGTCTGGAGATGTCCCAGAGTGCAGCTCACAGTGGGAGATTTTCTGAGTCAGGCGCTCTCTTGCACAGGGAAAGGAAACGTGCTTTAAGCGTGGTGCAGTGCCTGTGCAGCGCATGCAGGAGAATCACCGGAACATTTCCCGCTCTGTTCTCACATGCAATGACTCTGACGTTACCTGTAGTCTTTATTAGGGCGCTACCAGGATAAAGTCCGGGTAATGTCGGGGACAAACGTTGCACGTGGTCACATTCACACATACAGCTCCTCTGGATAAACTCTGGAATATTTCTGGATCCCCGTGCATGTGTGAAGAGGGCATGTGTTCTCTCTCTTCTTTTTCACTAAGAACTTCCTTCTCTGTGTTCATTGTTTTTATTTTGTTCTGCTAGTGTCACGATGGGGGGGGGGTGTAGGAGAGGTCAAGGAGCAAGGGAAGGAGGTAAATGCAGGAGACTTTATTAACAATAACCAAAAGGAATCTAGACAAAGGGGAAAAACACAAGGGCTAGAACGCTAAACACAAGGGCTAAACACAGAAGCTAAACGCTAAACACAGAGGCTAAATGCTAAACACAGAGACTAAATGCTAAACACAGAGACTAAACACTAAACTCAGAGGCTAATCGCTAAACACAAGGGTTAAACACAGGCTAAACGCTAAACACATATTTCTGATCATCCAGCATTACCTGTATCATTCAGACTATTCACCTGGTTTTATTCTCATTCCAGTCCATTTGATGTAGCTGTTAAACTACAAGCCCAAAGTGACCAAACCAACTGATGAGTTTTTCTGTTTCCTGGCTGTCAGCACTTAGCCGCTCCAAGCTGTCGACACAGTTCAAGCTCAAACAAATTACTAAAGTCCTCAACCCAATAAGTTAGAAGTCAGTATTCTGTTATTTAATTAAACTATATTTACGCCAACCCAACAGAAAATGTTTTCTTCTGTTTGTGAAGTAAACAGATTACTACAGTGTAAAAACTAACAACTAGAGATGCATGAATACCGATACTGGTATCGGGTATTTGCCCAATACCATGTTCATTTACTCTTACTTGTAATCGCAAACGAGGCTCCGATACCAAAACCCGAAACCTTGTGTCTAGTGCACATTACTGCACTAATGAGCAGACAACTCAAAACCTCGGCAATCTGCAATTATTTCACAATCAACGATGGCGACCCAAGCAAAGTGAACTGCAAACTGTGTTCTGTGAAAATATCAAGATGAGGCACTTCTACATTATACTACAACACAAGTAAACTGATAAAACATCTTAATATGAAACACGATACTCAGCGCAAGGAGTTCACTGCTAACAGAACACGCCATCAACCAACACCGCAGCAAACGCTAGCTCGACGAGATAAAATGTCTGCACACAACCCTAGGTCTGTGAAAATAACAGAAGCTATAAAACCATCTCGATATGTTTTGTGATAAATTTTTTTCTCGATAATGATGATAAACTTTGGGTAATAGTAACAGAACCAGCTGCACGCTTTCAGACGTTATTGTATACCAAAGATGCACAACACTGCAAATTGCATATTAAGAGCTTGTTGCATCTCATATTACTAATTTATAGATAGATAAATACTTAAATGATCCCAAAGGAAAATTCTAATTATTGGGAAAATGCTAAGTAAATTAGGGACAGTTCCAGAAATTAATAATAAAGTTTTTAATTAAACAAAAATGTTTTATTTAAAAACTACAGTATTACACAATGCTCCTGGTTGCTTTCTTCTATCGTATTGGAAAGTACAAAAAATACACGTACTTGTACTCGTTCCAAAAATGGCATCCCTATTAACAACGGTGCAAAATGATTGCAGTCGTCTAAATGAATGGTATTATAGTGATTATGTATTAATACACAGCTCTCACCTACATCTGTAACATGATGAAACATTTAATTCTCTGCTGAATTTAAAGCACTTTCAAACCCAGTTAAGGGAGTGGTCTTACTCTTTCTTATTCTGTATTGTGTTTATCAGTGGTGTAGCCTGGTGATTGTGGGACAGCATTGTGGACGTTGGGGAGGCAAAATATATTTGGACCCTGAAAAAGGTTAAGAACTCTTGCACAACAGCACAACAGCATATATATATATGTATATATGTATGTGTGTGTGCGTGTGTGTGTGTTTGCACATGCCCATGTGTTCGCAATCATGTTGATTTTCTTGAATTCAGTTAATTGTATGTGTGTGTGTGTGTGTGTTAGCTCTCATGTCAGATTTTTTTCTTCCTTGCAGAAAGAGCACTGATAAAGGCTAGAGTCTCAGCATCTGTCTCACCAGCCTCAGGCCTTAGTGCAGGAGCACACAGACACCCCCCCCCCCCCCCCACACACACACACAAGTGTGCTCTGAGGCCAGTCATCCTGACCTCACGCTCTCGCTGTCTGTCCTGTCCTGACCCATTCCATCACACGCATACACACACACACACACACTCTCTCTCTCTCACACACACTCACACACACAGAGTCATCTGAGGCCTGTGTGATGGAGATGGTGAAGGATGTGACAGGGAGGAGGGAGGGGATGGAGGAGCAAAGGAAAGTGGCAGGGCCCTGGCATGTGTATGGGAGATGTTGTGCTACACACACTGCTGCCTGCAAGGCCCTAAGTTAACGTAGCACCACATTCACACACTAGGATTATGTTACAGCGCTGTTTTGATATTCGTAACTGTTTCAAAATTTATAATTAGAAAATCTAAAACCTTAATTTCCAGTTTACGTTAAGAACGGGGTTCTCTTCTCCTCCTGAAAACCACGGCAATCCAGTACATTCAAAATGCCAACTACAACATCAGGGCGTTGTTCCCTGGGGTCTGGGGCTCACAGAGCTGGTTTGATTTCAGCCCTTTAGTTTTAGTTTTAACAGGTAAAAAGTGTAGAAATGAGCATCTGCCAAATGCTATAAATGTTAGCGCAAAAGTAGGTTGAACTCAGCTTTAATGTAAGCGTCATTATAATGTTTCTATAATTTTAGACTAAAATACCCTATTGTAACCAATGATGAATTTAACTTGGTGCCTCTAACTTTGAAAAAGTGTCAGGGATCCAGAAGCACAATGTCAAACTCTGTTGATGTCTTAAGAACCAAAACAATCAACCCCCAAACAGTTATGACGATCACTAGGTTTCTTGATTGCCAAAATAATCAAGAGTGACCACCGTAACGTTGGTGATTCCTTTCCGACTGTGACATATCCCAGTGTGAAACTGCGTCAGGGTTTTGTCAGCTGTGTATGGGTAAACCTTAGGTGTTGACACCTGTAATAAAGGATCAGTGCTGGCAAAACCTTCACCCACTGAACTAACAGGTCTATGCAAACCAGACCCACGCCTAAAATAAATAAACTGAGTAGCTGCAACACAGAAGGTCCTGGCAAATAGTGAAATTAATGGACATTAATTCTAGAACACGTTTAGTAACAGAGCTCATATCCGACAGGTCTTTTTTTGTATGAGCAGTGTTCTGATGCTTATTTACTTTTACGTAGTTAAAGTTCTCAAATGCCTGCTCATCTGCAGTGAAGGGTTTTACACTAGATTTTGGAACATTTCTGTGAGGCTTTGATGCGGGTGATGAATTCTGAATCACAGATGCCATTCCATCTCATCCCAGAAGATCCACGGTTTATAGCCCTCTAGCTGACACCAGGCACTGAGGACTCAGAGATAACTCAACACTAGGTAGTTATTTTAGCTCATTATTACAGCTTCACAATAATTGTGATGCTTCACTGACCTGTAATAGTGAGAATAGTCTGTTTTTCTACTCCAGGCACTGAAGGAACTGCACTGTGTAACCTTAGGAGGAGGGTAGGAACCCCCTCAGCCGCACCCCCACTCCTGGATTATAGGAGAGTGTAGGACGACCCTAGGAGCAAAAATAGCAAACTTTACATAGCGTAGTTGTAAGCCTATGTACAGCTGCTCCCTCTATGTCATTTATACAAACAGTGTGTCCATATTTGGTCGTATGTGTTCACTCCTGGTGCGTATTTACATAGCTGATTTCACCCACTATAGAGGGAGTGGTGTAGTGGGTGTATATTAATAAAACATGAATTTATTGAGCTTTTATAAAGCTAGGCTATTTTAAAATTAAGGTATTAAATTGTTGCAGCTCTAAAATGTGTGTCTGTCTGTGTGTGTGTGTGTGTGAATGTGGTTTTAAGGGCTGTGCGTCTAGTTCCTTTTTCTCTGAGCAGGCCCATCTGCTCTTGTATGTTAGAAACAGTTGGTTTATATTTAGCCCGCACTGTTGCGCTCCCGATCGCTGCGTTCTAATCAATGATTCACACGGCTCGCCAGACCATGCAGCCTTCGCCGTGTCTTCACCATATCTAATGTGTGCACAATTCACATATGGGTGTGTATTTGCACAGAGGGCTCCTTCTCTTTGTAATAAGAATGCCTGGCTATGTAAATGTGTTCGTGTGTGAGCCACTGAATAGATAATTTCATGTTGCCTTCGGCTTCACGCGAGATTTGTGTGTGTTTGTGTGGTGCCTCCTTTTTAAATATGCATTAAGTGATGCCAGGGTGTGAAATGAAGTGTATTAACGGGGAGTTGCCCCCCTCTCACTTTGCTGCAGTAACAGCGACAGCTCTTCTGGAGAAGCTTTACGCTAGATATTTGTTGTTTAGTTTGATGGAATGCAGCCAGTGAGGTCAGGTGCTGATGCTGAATGTGTGCATGATCAAATACCAGCAAGTTCTTATCTGCACAGTTCAATGTAGGGGTCTTTTAACCTTCTTGACTACACTTGGCTTTCGACATGACAATAATATGCCCATTTCCCTTGATGGGTGCACATTAAAGTAATTGGATTTTATATTATAATGTACATAATATAAGAGAGTGGTGTGTTCTCCCTGTGTCTGTGTGGGTTTCATCTGGGTGATTGTCTGTGAGGAGTGTGGTGTGTTCTCCCTGTGTGTGTGTGGGTTTCCTCCGGGTGACTGTCTGTGAGGAGTGTGGTGTGTTCTTCCTGTGTCCGCGTGGGTTTCCTCCGGTGACAGTCTGTGAGGACTGTGGTGTGTTCTCCCTGTGTCCGCGTGGGTTTCCTCCGGTGACAGTCTGTGAGGAGTGTGGTGTGTTCTCCCTGTGTCTGCGTGGGTTTCGTCCGGGTGATTGTCTGTGAGGGGTGTGGTGTGTTCTCCCTGTGTCTGCGTGGGTTTCCTCGGGGTGACTGTCTGTGAGGAGTGTGGTGTGTTCTCCCTGTGTCTGCGTGGGTTTCCTCCGGGTGACTGTCTGTGAAGAGTGTGGTGTGTTCTCCCTGTGTCTGTGTGGGTTTCCTCCGGGTGACTGTCTGTGAGGAGTGTGGTGTGTTCTCCCTGTGTCTGTGTGGGTTTCCTCTGGGTGACTGTCTGTGAGGAGTGTGGTGTGTTCTCCCTGTGTCTGTGTGGGTTTCCACCGAATGAATGAATGATAATATTGTGTAGAAAAACCCAGAATGGCCAGTAAACAGTATTAATGCTTTATTAGAATATGAACGAAGTTGTGTTGTTGAATTTATTTTGGTCATATCTTACTCTAGAAAAAATTTTTCATGCAAAACACACCAAAAATATTAACACTAATTTGTAAGATGAACCATATATATTTATTGTAAACCTATAAAGCATGTGGATGTATTTTCTATTGTTTGGTTCCTTGGTATCTTTGTGAATATGTACATGTGATAATATTACAGTAGAATGGCTATGTATGTGTGTGCGTGTGTGTGTGCACGTGCAGCTGTGGTGTAGCTGGCGGTGTGTGTGTGTGTGTGTGTCTCAGTGCCAGCGCCCGAGGAGACAGTGTTATGTAAGAGCCCTCTGCTGTATACTGCACTTCAATAATGCACCCATACTGCTAAATAAAGTCACACACACAAAAGCACCAAACCCCTTTTCCTGCTATAATTTTAACATCCATCCAGATCAAATTCCACTAATGTGTTCTTGAAGTTTCTCTGTATCTGCTTAACATCATGCTGCAGGTTTCCCGCCAAGATGGGATTCAATTAACACCGTCTCTGCTGGCTGTTTTTGCGCGTAACATCAGCATTTTAATGATCTGAATGTTCCTGTCCCATACCTGGAGAGAGCACCCTTTCACTGCATTGCACAATTATATTTATTTTTAAGAACAAAACAATAAAACATGACCTGATGTGCTGTCTCTTTTGCACCACCCACTGCTGTTTCCTTCCTGATAAGTCCAGTCCAGCAAATCAACAGGAAATTGCATTAAAATGTGCACGTATGTGCTCTGCTTAGTTTCCCTAAGATTATCAGTAAAACCCCCTCCAGACTTTTGCACTCAGAATGAGAGTGTGTGTTTATTCAGTGCTGTTGTAATACACGTGTGATGGAGGGATCTACTGAGGGTTGTATGTCTATGTAGACGTACACATTTATAGCACACAGCAGTATGTGATGGTAACAGACTCTCAGACATAAATGGAGCTCTTTAGTTCAGTGGTCTGCTTGTCCAAAGGAAATTGAGGGCAGACTGCATGTGCAGTCAGTAAGTGGCTCTGAGAGCTCAGTGCTGCCCCCTACTGGAAAATGCTATTTGGAGGATTTTTGTGAAGTTCTAATAGCGATGTGAACAGACAGCGGGATGTGCGTGGGTGTGTGTGTGGTGGCTGTGTGTGTGTGTGTTCACAGCTGTGAGAGGCTTTGTGTATCAACAGCATCTCAGAGCCCCCAGCTTTATCTTATTACCATGTAAGGCTTATGTGAGAAGTAGATGTATATGAATCCACACCGGTCTTCATATGTACTGTGTGTGTGTGTGTGTGTGTGTGTGTGTGTGTGTGTGTGTGTGTGTGTGTTATAATCAATGATGTGTCTCTCTGGCAGCATACCAGGCTTTGGCTGTTGTTGCCCCGGTAACACCTGCCACAGTTTCCTTTCCTTCTCACCTCCTCTTTTTTCTCTCTCTCTTTCTTCACTTTTTCTCTCACTTCTCCCTCTCTCTCTTTTTCTCTCTCTCACTCTTCCTGTATCCTTTTTTCTCCAGCTTCCCCCACTTTCTGATGTGTTACGAAATGCAGTGCACGGTGTTGCAGCACCAGCTCGTAAACCATGCAAATGTGCATTAACATATACACTACACTGTCCACAGGCCGAGGCTCCTCTTTCATCTCAATGAGGAACATATATTGAAAAGAACATTATACAGAAGCCCCAAACTCCAATATCAAAATCCATCAGTGTTTAATTTCTCCCTCTTTACCTTTGTGCACATAGCTAATTTTAATCTTGGCAAAAACAACCAGATACAGTCGTTCACACCAACAAAAGCTTTTCCCAAATAAGTCACTGATATTATGCTCTCTTTCACACAACACCTTACCAACACACACACCTTAGCTGTTGTAGTAACTACTATCTCGTGAGCATCAAAAATGGCCAAAGGACATTTATAAAGAGATAATATGTAAGATAATCCAATTTCAAGAGGAGAAGAGATTTTAGGGGTTTCGTCCGGGTGATTGTCTGTGAGGAGTGTGGTGTGTTGTCCCTGTGTCTGTGTGGGTTTCCTCCGGGTGACTGTCTGTGAGGAGTGTGGTGTGTTCTCCCTGTGTCTGTGTGGGTTTCCTCCGGGTGACTGTCTGTGAGGAGTGTGGTGTGTTCTCCCTGTGTCTGCGTGGGTTTCCTCCGGGTGACTGTCTGTGAGGAGTGTGGTGTGTTCTCCCTGTGTCTGCGTGGGTCTCCTCCGGGTGCTCCGGTTTCCTCCCACAGTCCAAAAACACACGTTGGTAGGTAGATTGACGACTCAAAAGTGTCCGTAGGTGTGAGTGTGTGAGTGAATGTGTGTGTGTGTCTGTGTTGCCCTGTGAAGGACTGGCGCCCCCTCCAGGGTGTATTCCCCGCCTTGCGCCCAATGATTCCAGGTAGGCTCTGGACCCACCGCGACCCTGAACTGGATAAGCGCTTACAGATAATGAATGAATGAATAATTGCATCTAATGCCTGTATTAGAGGTTTGTAGAAGCATGAACCTCTGGGAAGGAAGTAATGGAGATAATTTAGATTGTGAGAAGCAGAACACGTTCTTTAAGATTGTATTATTTTTACAGATTTATCTGAATTTTAGAAAAAAACAGAAGATGCAATTTAGACGAATTATAGCAGAAGAAGAAGAAAGCTTTTATCATCTCTGCAAAGCAGTACAAGAATAAGACTGCATTTAACTCACCTTTGTTAGTGAACACACACACAGACACAAACAAACCCTAGTGAGTAGGGCCGGGCAATTAATCGAAAATGAATTGAAATAGACATTCACTACGTCTAATCGACATAATCTTGTCTATAATGATTTTATTGGTTATTTTTATACAGTTATGTCCCCACTGTGTGTTCATGTACTGTCCCTTTAAAACCATGCTACCAAGCTGTAGTCATGTGACTCTGCCCCTATCTGCCACATGGAAGCAACCTAAATGTCAAAGCAAACCAAGCGACTCGAGCAGCTCGTAGCGAAGAAAAACATGGCGTCTGTGGTTTGGACGTGCTGTGTTTGACTTTAATTAAGACGACACTGGAGGTCAAAGGTAAAAGTAAACACAAAGTTTCAGTGCCCAAAGCACAATCACGCACCATAGAGAGGTGGGCAACCACTTCACCTGCATTTTACAAAGAGCATTTGAGGATTAGGGGCTTTGCTCGAGAGCATTTGTCCCGTGCGTGTTGAGGGAGGGGAAAGCACTATTCCTTTACTCTCCTAGCCCCAATTGTCCCTGCCAGTCCTGAACCAACAACCTTTCAATCCCAAGCTCACTTCTGTAAGGTGTTTGCACACTTTTCTCTTTAATTAAATGTAGGGGGTTAATAGGGGCGTTGTTACCCCTTTTCTTCAGTACGGGCATCTTCTCTTCCAGGAGGTTTTTTTATTTCAGATATTAGAACATTGCTGTGAGGTGTTCAAGTTCATTGTGTATTTGCTCAAGTTAACATTAGAGTCGTCTCTGACTTTTCCACAGCGCCTGTCTACTACAGCTTTGGTTTGTAGATGACTAGGGTGACCAGACATCCTGTTTTACCCGGACATGTCCTCTTTTTTAGACTTAAAAAAATGTCCGGGCGGAATTTCACAAACCTCCGGGATTTTGTTTTTCTAGAACTTACACAGAACTTCGAGAAGCGTTAATTTCACAAACTAGTCCCGCCCTCCCCTACTCCAATTGGTTCCCTTGAGTGAGAAGGGGGCGTGGTGAAGTAGCCTAAAATCTTCTGATTGGACGGTCTGACTGTAGAGCTACCGTTATTGGTCGATAACCTTCTCTGTAAACATTTAATTGGTCAGTCTGCACGTCAGTAGTCCTTGTTTACGTCAGGCAAAGCTCATGTACCCACCCTCATCTCGAGCAGCTGTGCCGACACGTAAATGTAAGTTCTCGGATGAATTAAAATAGAAATCCCCATGTTTTGTGTAGGAAATAACGGTGTTAAGGACCTTAAAGCACACATAGGTTCAGCTAAACATACAACAGCAGTGAGGGGCGAGACCTCATCATTTTTTCACCATCTCAGATCTGGTCACTCTATAGATGGCACATCATCTTCTGTTTGTTTAGGCAGCATTGTCTATTAAACTCTTGCATTGTCTCAAATGACCTGAGTTAATGTGGCGGTACAAATACTGGAGAGTTTGAAGCCTCTTTCAGCCAGGGCTCTCCTGGGTGTTTATTGTTATCAGTTCCCAACTTACTACTAACAGCACTATTACCTTTTCACACGTTAAAGCTTTGCATCTCTCTCTCTCTCTCTCTCTCTCTCTCTCTCTCTCTCTCTCCTTGACCATGAAGTCGTCTCAAATGCATAATTAAATATAATTGGGGCTGGATGTTGAGATTCCATTGCCGCTTATACTACAGAGAGATCCTAATACGCCTTGAGTTCCTTTTTCAATTTACTCAATTAAGACTGTGAAATATTTACAAGGATTCACAGCGTTTAGCAGCAGTTCTTCCACTGTGAAATACTGTGAATACTGTATTCAGATATTTATAGAGTAAGTGAACCAAGATATATTTTTCTATAATTATGCAGTAAAAGAGCAGCTAATTGCCTATAAATGCTAAGTAACAGAAAATGTCCACATCACGTTGGTGCTAATAAACTGCATGATGTCAGACCCTGTCAAGTGTTAAGTCATGTTTATGAAGGAGAGGTACATGCAGGATATTGTAAAGATTTTCCGTAGCTATCGGCATGTGACAGAGACACACACTGTGACTGATTTCAAGCACTGAGTAGAGCACTTTGTGGAGCGTTTAGTTAAAAATGAGTGTGTGAGCCAGTTCTATGAGATTACTCAAAGGATGTGTTAGTTTATTAGTCATTTGGACAGAAAAAAATCGCTCTAAAGAGTGCCATTTTACACCTGTGATGATTTTGTTTACTTTAAAGTCCCTTTAATATGATGCGGTAAATTACTGTGGAAATAATGCAAGTGGTAGACAGATGTTTATAAATCAGCATATATCAGTTGTATATTATTTTACAGTATCTCTCTCTCTCTCTTTCAGCGGTCCCCTTCCCGCTGAGCCACAGGTTGAGTATGAGGGAGGTGTTCGACTGCGAGGGGAAGCCACGTGTGGATCTACTGAAGGCTCACCTCACCAAAGAGGGCCGAGTGGAGGAGCCCGTGGCCCTGCGCATTATCAATGAGGGGGCAGCCATCCTCCGGCAAGAGAAGACCATGCTGGACATCGAGGCCCCTGTTACAGGTGGGAGACAAATAGCTGTAACACTCACTTCATTTGGTCTTCATTATATCACCACTGCCAGGCTGTCTTTGGAACAGTGCCGTTTCAAAGTAGAAATGCTCAACCAATATGTTGACTACCTGTTTAGGAAATGACACATCTTTGAGAGTATAAACAACACCACACCTGCGTGTTAACAATGCAGAAAATGCAACTTTGAATGGAAGGAAAATCA
The DNA here is from genome assembly GCF_029633855.1 of Hoplias malabaricus. Taxonomy (NCBI): domain Eukaryota; kingdom Metazoa; phylum Chordata; class Actinopteri; order Characiformes; family Erythrinidae; genus Hoplias; species Hoplias malabaricus. Next base: position 19,582,489 of record NC_089803.1, on the reverse strand, counting down.
CACTCCCTCCCAAATAATTCTGGACCATTTCCTTTAATCTAATCATGACATTAATTAAAAGACAACAAATGCTGAAAAGCTGAAAAAAGGTTAGGATTTACAGGGGTTAGACAATGAAACTGAAACACCTGTCATTGTAGTGTGGGAGGTTTCATGGCTAAATTGGAGCAGCCTGGTGGACAATCTTCATTAACTGCACATTGCACCAGTAAGACCATGTGCATCCAATGGTTCAAACATTGTGTCCTGAAGGTGGTGCCGTGTATCAGGACGACAATGCACCAATACACACAGCAAGACTGGTGAAAGACTGGTTTGATGAACATGAAAGTGAAGTTGAACATCTCCCATGGCCTGCACAGTCACCAGATCTAAATATTATTGAGCCACTTTGGGGTGTGTTGGAGGAGCGAGTCAGGAGACGTTTTCCTCCACCAGCATCATGTAGAGACCTGGCCACTATCCTGCAAGAAGAATGGCTTCAAATCCCTCTGACCACTGTGCAGGACTTGTGTATGTCATTCCCAAGACGAACTGACACTGTACTGGCTGCAAAAGGAGGCCCTACACCGTACTAATAAATTATGACATGTAAACATGTACAAGTGGATTTGGAACACCTCATCTGAGGCAGGTGTGTGATGATTTTGGAAACAATGTGTACAATCCTAATTGGATGGATATAAAGTTTTCTTGCTATTTCACTACATCAGCCATTGATCAATGCAAAGCCCACTCCCAGACATCAAACATGTCCTGACTGATCCACTGTGTTTAAGGTAAGGAAAGAAATATAATATAAAGATAATTTTTGCTGACGTTTCGCTTCAGATGACCAGATTTAAGTGTCCATTTTAAAGCCGCTGCCCGTGGATAAAACTGGAACTGATGAGATTCTGTGTTATTAAACACCAGAGAAAAACACTGATATGTTTCAAATATATGACAAAAAAAAAAGATTCATCCAGTTGTCAATAACAAGCAAGAGAGGGATAGAGAAATGGAGGTGCCGATTAACAGGAAGGAAAGCGGGTGGAAGATGACAGATGCGGGACAGGATTGAATGAAATAAGGCATGAAAAATGGAAGACGAACCAAAGAGGAAAGAATGGGAAACAGGAGAAAGGAGGAGAGCGCAGGACGATGGAGAGGCACAAAGAGTAAACACACAGTGGTTTTCACTGATGCTTATTTATTTATGATGGTGGCAGGTGAAACATTTTTTCATTTTTTTCTACCATTTATTCTTGTCATGCCTCGAAGATGGAAACATAAGGAGCAAGAGAGAGAGAAAGCGGAAATATTTATTGAACATGTCAGACAACAGAATGACGCAGGGAGGTAATACATGCAGCAAGTTTACAGTTCTGAATTTGGGAATGCAGGAGGAGGCGAAGGAGAAGAGCTCCTTTAGCTTCAGTAGACTCCCTCTGTTCGCACTCATCAGTGAAAGTGAAGGATGGGAATGTACCGTTTATAGGGCTTTTAAAAGATGATGGTGATGATGAACATCCTGAGACTTTTGTTTGCGATCCATTCTAACATAACCCTTGTGAAGTAACGTTTTGGCGGAAACTTACGGAATTACGGGAATTAATTGGGATTTTGTTCCTCTTTCCTGCGGCAATAACTTTGACTCATGGATAAAGGCTTTAGATAAGACGTTGTGTTTCTGTGAGGATTCGTAGCCCCTGGAAACATTAGTGATGTCTGGTACTGATATTGGTACAGACATGTATCAATGTGGAGCTTTTTCAACTTAAACTAATGCACAGTTTTTCCAGAGCGTCCCGTTCCAGTTGTAGTGTTTTAGCTCACACAAGCGTAATCTGTAAAACAGGTGCTCAGGCGTCATTAAATAGACTTGAAATTACATTTTCTTATATGCCATTTTGTGTTGTTTTTATTCTGTTTATGAGTGTGTGGTCTACATGTTGAACTGTGTTGCATTATTTGGTATAAATAAATATAAATAAAAACATTTGTGGTTTTGATGTGACAGTGACAATATGATCCAGCAGTACTTTGTGTTACCTGTTTTCTGGTGAAAGGACTGAGTGAGGAAGAATAAGATTTCTGATTGTTTTGATGTGACAGCACTGAGTGGTTGGAGCTTGGGACTGTGAAGGTTTGTTTCCCAGAGGAGCTTTTTTTGGCATGAGTTTAAAGATCAATCAGATGTGTTATGGCAGTAGACTTTGTTAACATCACATTACACACACACATACACAACTTATTTTTACCCTCACTGTCCATTCTCTCAGGTCCACTGACCATACAGGAGCGCTTGTAGTTTTACAATTACAGACTGTAGTCCGTCTGTTGCTCTGCACTTTGTTAGTCGCCTTTCACCCTGTTCTTCAATAGTGAGGACCACCACAGCGCAGGTATGATTTGGGTTGTGGATCATTCTCAGTGCTGCAGTGACACTGATGTGGTGTTGGTACGAGTGGATCAGTGTGACTGCTGCATCTTGTGTCCACTGATGAAGGACTAGAGGACGAGCAACACAAATTGTGCAGCAAGAGATGAGCTACTGGTGGACCAACTAGGCAGCAATGTCTAACAGAGTGGATAGTAAGTGGACACCAGTGGCGATTGCTCTAAGACTGCAAGTGAAGCTCAGCTTCCCCTAAAATGTATTTTGTGATCAAATATATACTGTTGTGTGTACGTCATTGAATAAATATGCACTACAACGCGCTCAACTTTTGTTCAGAATCAGCTTCTTATCACTGGTAAAGATGCGGCTTTCCTCTCAATCATTCCCGTAGCTTCACAGTGCTTTAAACAGTGAGAACGCTGAGCGTCCACATAGTTCAATAGCGAAGCAGCGAAGTGAAGCGAAACGAGACGAGTCATTGGATAAATGCTGGGCTTTGTCCCGCCCATCGGACGCTCAGCGTCTCTGGGGGTCTATGGGGCAGTGGGCTGGCCTCGGCTGGCCCAGACACTCAGGTTCTGCATGATGATTGGATGATCTGTCTGAGGCTGAATCCCTTTTTGATTGACAGCGAAACGAGCGAATCAGCGATCCTTTGCTCTGCTGGCCATTGAGAGGACACTAGTCAAGTCCCTGGAAAAGACGCCTTGTTGGTACGACAGGGTCACAGATCATTTTCTTAAAAAGGAACGGAGGGTAGAATTTACGTATAAATAAACCGACACATTTTATGATGTAGGCCGAAATTGAGCTTCCCCTCCTTGAAAGACCAGCATCCGCCACTGGTGGACACAGGGATCAAATACTCTAGCAGTACAGCTGTGTCTGATCCACTTGTACCAGCACACCACACACTAACACACCTCCACTAAATCAGTTTCATTGCAGCATCCAAACAATACCTGCTCTGTGGTGGTTCTGTGGGTGTCCTCACTATTGAAGAACAGGGTGAAAGGGGCAAAATAAAAAGTGTGCAGAACAACGGCTGGACTCTAGCTTTTTATGTTCAGTGGAGCTGAGGGAATGGCCATAAAGTGTAGAAACAAGGAGGTGGTCATAAATTTATAGTTGCCTGATTGGTGTATGCACATATCATTATTGACATCTGTCAATCAATGTTTTTATTTGGACAGTGACAAAATAATTACAGTAAGCTTAAATAGCATAGTGCCTCCAAGAAAATGAATGGACACCAGGTCTATTATAAAGACTCTCTAGAGGAGTGGAAGCTATAAAGGTGAAGGGTGACCAACTACATATTAATGAGCAATGCACAGGAAGGTGATACTTAAATGACCACATACGTTAGCAGTGTTGTGCACTTCAATGTATACTATCAGTGGTGTTTGAACATAAACAGTCATTTCAGTGTTACTGTCTCCTAGAATTGTCCTGCCTTTTTAACGCTGTAATTTTCCCATTGTCCTGATGTTGTTGTGTTCGCTCCAGTGTGTGGAGATATCCACGGACAGTTCTTCGACTTGATGAAGCTGTTTGAAGTTGGAGGGTCGCCAGCGACGACGCGGTACCTCTTTCTAGGCGACTATGTGGACCGAGGCTACTTCAGTATCGAGGTAAGAGCGCGGGGGGGGTTTCTCTCCTTGTTTAACTCGCTAAACATGAAGCACATTGTTATGTATTAAACAGCCAAAACATTATGGCCACTCACAGATAAGGTCATTAATATTGATTATCTGGTAGCAACAGCTCAAGTCACATTCGAGGAGATATCAGTGTTCCAAATGCTCTGTATAGGTGAAAGATCTGGACTGCAGGCTGCCATTTCAGTCCCCGGATCCTTCTCCTACGTAGCCATGATGTTGTGATTGCTGCAGAATGTGGTCTGGCATTATCTTGTTGAAAAATGCAGGGTCTTCCCTGAAAGAGATGACGTCTAGATGGGAGCATATGTTGTTCTAGAACCTGAACATAGTCCTCTGCATTAATGGTGCCTTTCCAGACATGCAAGCTGCCCATGCCACAAGCACTCATGCAACCCCATACCATCAGTGATGCAGGCTTCTGAACGGAGCGTTGATAACAACTTGGGTTATCCTTGTCCTCTCTGGTCCGGATGACATGGCGTCCCAGTGTTCCATAAAGAACTTCAAATCGTGACTCATCTGACCAGAGAACAGTCTTCCATTTTGCCACACTCCATTTTAAAAGACCCCTGGCCCAGTGCAAACGTCTGAGCTTGTGGAGCTTGCTTAGAAATGGCTTCCTCTTTGCACTGTAGAGTTCAGCTGGTAACGGCGGATGGCACGGTGGATTGTGTTCACTGACAAGGCTTTCTGGAAGTATTCCTGAGCCCATTCTGTTATTTCCTTGACAGTGGCATTCCTGTTTGAGGTGCAGTGATGTTTAAGGGTCCGGAGATCACGAGCATCCAGTAGAGTTTTACAGCCTTGACCCTTACGCACAGCAATTGTTCCAGATTCTCTGAATCTTTTGATGATGTAATGCACGGTTGATGATGATAACTTAAAAGTCTTTGCTATTTTACGCTGGGTAACACCATTCTGGTATTGCTGAAATATTGATATGGTGGAATTGGTGATCCTCTTACCATCTTGGCTTCAGAGAGACACTGACACTCTGAGAAGCTCTTTTTATACCCAATCATGTTGTCAATTGACCTAATTAGTGTTAATTGGTCTTCCAGCGGTTCGTTATATGCTCAATTTCCTTTTTCCAGCCACTTATTGCTACTTGTCCCAACTTTTTTGGGATTTGTTGACACTGTGAAATTCTGAATCAACATATTTTTCCTTTAAAATGTTACATTTACTCAGATTAAACTTTTGATCTATGTCCTATTACGAATAAAATATTGATATTTGCCGTCTCCACATCATTGCATTCAGCTTTTATTCACAAATTGTTTAGTGTCCCAACTTTATTTGGAATCCGGGTTGTATTTTCTCTGTACTTAGGGAACAAATACGTGTGGCAGCCTGTTTGAGAATTAGCAAAAGGCATTTTATTTTGAATCTACCAATAATTTGTTTGATCTCTCTCTCTCTCTCTCTCTCTCTCTCTCTCTCACTCTCTCAGTGTGTTTTGTATCTCTGGTCACTGAAAATCCTCTACCCAAAGACGTTATTTCTACTGCGGGGAAATCATGAATGTAGACATTTGACCGAATATTTCACTTTCAAACAAGAATGTGAGTATGACTTCACACAAAGCTTATGTGTATATTTTGTCTTTAAGCTCCTGCACTTGCACAAATGTGTTTTTGTTGTTTTTGTTTTTATCTTTTTCTATTTCATTTGATTCCTCTCTTATTCTTACCCATAATGCATTGGTTTCAACAATAGCACCTCTTCTGCACTCCACTCGTTTTTGTTTTCCCTCTGTATCCATCCTTTCTACTCTGTCCAGAAATGCAAGCGTTAATGCAGTTTTCCATTTTTACTATCACTCACCCCATCCAAGCTCTACCAACACCCTCATTCTTTCTAGCAGCTGTGCTAGGGTGAATGTGAACTAGCAAAATCCCATACACCCTAATGAGAAACTGTAGCTCACAGTTGCTACTTTTAAAGTTTAACAACACATTATCAGTTATGTTGAAATATGTTATGTTTATTTTGCCCGTAAGTGAATATTATTCTAATCAGGTGTGGATTTTTAGTGGAAGTTTATCATGCTAATGTAATCATAGTGGCAAATTTCTAACCTGCTTAGTTTTGATTAGCGCAAATAGAGTTGGCAGTTTAATCACGAAACTCTTTCTTTTTTCTGGCAACTCTGAAACAGTGCTGGAGTTAAATGAATAATTGATATACTTTAAAGAAAATACCCTAATCAGTTTCTCATTACGCTGTGCAGGGTTTTAGCCATTGCTCTGTAAACCTTGCCCAACCAAGCAGCAGTAGCCATACACACTTAATATGCAGGTGAGGCATGAATAAACCACTGTCAACGTCCAGTATGTTTGCCTTTTACAAGATAACTGCACTTTATTATTACTGTAAAATGCAGGGATTTCCAGAAAAATAAAAGAATAAATTCCATTTTCATCAAGATTTTTTATAGCTTTTAATCTTCCTCTAGAACTCTGTGTTCTCTCAGTAGTGCTTTCTAGATCTGTCTCTCACAAAATAGAGAGAGAGAGAGAGAGAGAGAGAGAGAATGATTAGCAGCAAATTAATTTGCTCTTTAATGATTGGCCCAGGGAGTCAACGAGTGTGATTTCCCTGATGGGGACAGTAAGGAGTGGGTGCCCCCCTTTTCCATCTGCTAAGTGTCAGAACACAGTCACACACACACACACACACACAATTTTTAGGACAGACTTGTATAGCGTGCTGCCTCTGTTTCACAGAGCTCCACCCTGTGAGAGGAGTGGTTTGAGACACGGGTTCTCAATATCTATTATCATATTTTGCTACTATGAAACACATTAACATTTACATAATACCCAGTGTGACATAATATAAAGAGCCAGAATGATGTTACAGATGTAGAATAATGCACTGATAAAAGTCTTGCCCATGGTCTCTCACTGGCATAATGTGGAAGCCTTGCCTCACATGCTTCACCTACTCAAATTTAATATTAGCCATCTCCTCTGGTCAGCAGTTAGCCCTGCTGCTACGACGTTCCCCACACACTACTGCAGAAGTACTTCACACACCTTGGGATTGCATCCAAGTGTAACAAAGAAACACTGTCACTTTCCCACCAACTCAGTCCATCTTGCTCATTAATCGTGGTTTCTCACATTTAATCATGCTTTAAATTGCTTACGCTAACGCTAAAAATAAAGCTATGTGCTGCAGTGTTGTGTGAGAGAGTCCATGCTTAAATTTTACTTAGGCCTTTAAATAAAAGCAAATTTACCATTAAAATTTCATATTAGAAAACAAGCTAAGGCACAAACACCAAGTGTGTGTGTGTGTGTGTGTGTGTGTGTGTTTGTTTGGTAAGCATGTAGAGCTGTGTCGCTGAGTGATGCAGTGGTGTGACTGAACAGATGGGGTAGATCTGGGATGGCAAAGTTGACACAGTACAGATTGTCTCTCTCATACACACACATAAATTCTCTGTCTCTCTCTCTCTCTTTCGCTTGCTCGCTCAGTGTTCTGTGAATGTGTAAATGCATGCAGGATCTCTGTGTACTAATCAGATTCAGAAAAAATTAAGTCTTAGAACATTTCCCTAAATTTGCATGATTTAAGACCCTTTTTATTTATCGTTTCTTTCTCTTTCTCACTTTCTACCCCCTTCTCTCTCTTTCCCTCTTTATTTCTCCCCCTAATGTTTTCTTGAAAACCCCCCTTCTCCCTCTTTGTCTCTTTCTTTAAGGTAAAATAAAATACTCGGAGCAGGTGTACGATGCATGTATGGATGCATTCGACTGTCTGCCTTTGGCAGCTCTGATGAATCAGCAGTTTCTCTGTGTGCACGGAGGACTCTCACCTGAGATACACACGTTAGACGACATCAAGAAGGTGCACGAACACCCGCATACACACTCTCTCTCACACACACACACATACACACATACACACACACACATACACACACACACACACACACATACACACACACACACACACACACACACACATACACACACACACATACACACACACACACACACACAAATACACAGAGAGAGACACACACAGTCTCTGTGATTTCAGGGGACATAACATGGACTTTGGGTAGATGTATCTTAACCAGAAACATAAATAACACTAGCCTAACTCTAACCTTAGCCTAACCCTAAACGTACACTAACCTTCTAACAATTCTTCACTTTAACGCACGCACACACACACACCACTCACTAATATGTGTCTGACTGATGGTAATTTAGCTTCGTTCAGTTAAGGCAATGCCACACTGAACTAATATTAGTTAGGAGTTTATCATGGTGCACTTAGATATAAACAAATACTACAAGAAATTGTTTGTTAAGGACTGGCACCCCCTCCAGGGTGTATTCCTGCCTTGTGCCCATTGATTCCAGGTAGGCTCCGCCACCGCGACCCTGAACTGGATAAGCGCTTACAGATAATGAATGGATGTTTGTTAATATTCTGTAGATGCCAAATCTATCTGTTTCCAGAAGGGGGCGCATATGTACAGCTTTACGAGTCAGATCAGCATTACCAAGTCCTAGAAAAACTCACAAAACATACTACGACGATGCACAGAATGTAATAATATGACACCAGTGCACTTGCATTAAAGTGCTTTTCTGTGGAGTTTATATGAGCTGTTTGTGCACAGGTCAACATCCGTGTCCACAATGGCTGTACGTTTAATGTCTTTGAATATCTATAATTATAAGGTGAGTCTACAATCATTTGAATCCTTCTCTCTCTCTCTCTCTCTCTCTCTCTCTCTCTCTCTCTCTCTCTCTCTCTCCTGCAGCTGGACCGGTTCAAGGAGCCTCCAGCTTTCGGGCCCATGTGTGATCTGTTGTGGTCAGATCCTTTAGAGGACTTTGGTAATGAGAAGTCACAGGAGTACTTCAGCCACAACACTGTCCGCGGCTGCTCCTATTTCTACAGGTAACACACGCCTGAGTGTCTGTGTATGAGTTTGTTGATGAGTTTTTGTGTTAATCTGCGTGAGGTAGAGCTCTCTGCTGAATTTAGTTGTGATCCTGTTGTTCACAATGTGTGATGTCTGTTACGATTTAAATGTCAGGGTGATATAAATGTCAGAAATGCACTCTTTAGGTCCCGGAACATTCTGTAGCAGAGTAATCTTAGTGTTCATAAGGATACATGACACATACACAAGCCCTTCAGGATACGTGGGACAGACCTACACTAACATTAATGAGCGTTTATACTAATAATCATCAGTAGCCATTTTGATGCCAACTTGACACTACTGTTTTGTTTTTATAAAAAGGTGTTCATGATACTTTCTAAGGTAAAACGACATAGATATTCATCTCAGTGTATGTCATTGTGACATAATAATGGTTGAACAAGCCTAGTGCATAACAGTAGATACAAGGCAAATTTCAATTATAATCGAGGAAGTATTTACTTGACACCTATAGATGGCAGTAAAGCTACACATATAGATTACAACGTTAGCAGTGAGGAAGCTGGTCACTGGTTAAAACGTAAATGGGAAAAATTGTAATATTCGTCTGTTTATAGTGTAATTGTCTGTTTATGTCAAAAGTCCAGCCCTAAAATAAAAAGAACCATTCAGTTAAAGAGGCGAGAGAGAAATCAGTGTCGTGTGAATAGAGATATGTGCAGGTGCAATAGCCAAAACAAGCTAAACCCATGTTGTTATTGTTGTTTCTTCATTATTTGAGGCAAAGGTTACAAACAGGGTGAAATTTGTCAGATTGAACCTGTGATTTTAAATCTTTGAGGTGTTACTGTGGCTTTAATTTTATGCTCATAGGTCTCGCTCCTTTCAGAGAAATAAGTCTCTGCTCCTGTATGGCTGGGCTATTGCAAAAAGGGCTTCACTTTTTGGCTTCAGCACTATATCTGGATACACATTTAACATGGCAGAAATACATTAAGGGCTATGCAGGATATTTAAAACTGTGATGAGTGTGGTATTCAGATATAGTTGGCTAAGTATAGAGTAAACCAGCCAACTTTCCCATTTTTTCCTGAGATTCTCCCATATTTTAAACTTCTCCCCCTTTGTCTATACGATTAAATATTCTACCTACAATATCCCGCATTTGTAACATTTATAAATAATTGCCTGTAAAATTGACAGCAGGTTTAACCAGCCATAACCACCTGTTTAATGCATTCACCACATTCTCCTCCAGTAAAGCAGATGGCAGTATGTGGAGCATCAGCCAAACTAAAGTCTCCTCATTTGGGAGGATGCTGACCCATTCCTAATGAACAGCAACGTTAGCCAAAGCAATATACAGTAAAAATGAAAAATAACTGTGTCCCCCTGTTGTTTATGTACACGTTTGCGTATATAAACACTGAGCAGAGTCCGTGTTTGCATCTTTGTGGCCTATACTCAATTATTCTTTAAGATGAAACCTTTATTAATACCTTTGGTCTTACAGTGGTATGCAGCTGTGAGCCAAAAGGAAGCTTTTTTTTTAACTGAATTAATTACAAACAGAAACGCCGTAAACTAACTGTTGAATATCTTAAGTGTTTTTTGTTAATGTCAGTGGCTATTGTTTGTGGAATTAAAAGCTTGGTGTGTGAATTTTTCCAATGGGAGCATGGCCCCAATCCCTTTGGCCATTGTTTTATAAAAATTCAGCTGGAGAACAGGGTGTATAAGGAGAGCTGTGCTCACTGAGTGATTAGGTGCAGCGTGAAAATGAAGCAGCGTTGGTAATTGGAATTGTAAAGCAGCACAAACAGTGGTCAGCACAGCGAGGAAGGGGTACGAAAAAAAAGGTATTCCCACAATCCCTGGGGACTCAATGATCTGTTGTTACTATGACAACTGGCTACTACTGCCAGATTTGTAGAGATAGATAGATAGATAGATAGATAGATAGATAGATAGATAGAAAAAGAGTACAGAAGAAGGTGAACAGCAGTTAATCTGGAGAGAGAGAGAGAGAGAGAGACAGACCCTGAGGTGCTAAAGCTAACACTAGCATGCATTCTCACTTTGCTTTCTCTCATCTTATGAAACCTGCCAAAATCTATGAGCATGAAATGCTGAGATAAAGATTCTGTGTATGTAGAGTGTGATAGGCCATGCATGTCATCTGGCATATGTTATGGTGAGCAGTGCTGTTTAGACTTGTTTACTGTGTTGTATTATGGTGTTGTTCTTAAAAAAAAAAAAAAAAAAAAAAAAAAAAAAAGGAAATAAAAATCTCGTAAAATAAAAATGCAAAGGCTGTGTACTGATACAGTCTTATTACAACTCAAAATCCGGAAACACTGGGGTGTCCATTTGTAAATGTACGGCTCCTCAGACAACTCCTGAACTCTCTCACACACTCACTCAGTCACACATTCATTCGGTTATTATGTTCACCTCCATTTCTATAACAGTTTTACAGAACCAGGAACCTGAAACGTTTCAAAACAGTGAATATAATGAACAGCACGTCTTCTGAAATGTTCTGTGAAAGAGTGTGTGAGCGAATGCATGAAAATTAACGCTGATCACTCCTTCTCATGTAATGATTTTTTTTCCATTTACTTGTTTGTATATAAAGCTGCTCCATACCTATGTAAACAGAACTCTGCACACTTTGGCTATGTTTGTATTTTATTTATATTGCCATTTTTGCCTCTCCACTAATGTTGCCTGTGTCAGATATGATTATTGAATATTAGTCCTCATCACAAGTATCTGCACTCAACACTGTTGGAGTTAATGTGAATCAGAAATCAACACATTTTGCGATTTGTAATTACAATTAGATCTTTAGCTCAAATTGTTCAGCATCACTGTATTTCACACCAGAAGCATATGACAGTTCTGAGGATTCTGCAGCGCCACCTGGTGGCTGTCAGTGAGTTTACAGGCGAGATGTACCAGTGGCAGAATGATCTGAGAATGAAGACCATCTATTTTTTTGACCTGATTACCCTCGTAAATAGGCTTTCAATAGTCACTTCACTGTGCTATCAGGTTTTATCAATAATCTATTTAAATCTCTCTCTCTCTCTTATTCAGCTATCCTGCAGTTTGTGAGTTCCTTCAGACTAATAACCTCCTCTCCGTTATCAGAGCTCATGAGGCCCAGGACGCAGGGTAAGACACTTTGCAACACTCTCTTCTTTAATAACATTTTTCAGCACTCTGAATCTATTTTCTCTTTAACTGTACAAAATTCAATTTATTTGTCACCAGTTCCACCCATTAATCGGGACTCCTCAGTCTCACATACTGCCATTAATTTGGGAGAGTGAGGGCAAGCACTTGCTTCTTCTGAGACATGTAACGCTGACCACCACTAGTTTTTGAACTGCTGCTTACACAGCAACACTGGACAGCTCGATGAACTTGGAGAAGGCTAACTGTCCAAATCTGCTTTGCCAGCTCACACTCATGCTGACCACAGTTGTGCTTGTGATGAGGATAGAAGGTGGGGCCGACTCCTACGGTTCCAGACCCGGTATTTTTTCTATGGCTCCTGGGTCTGGACTGCTTAGGCATGACCAGAGATAACACTCTAACTTTCTAACTGTAATAAACTGTATGTCCAAACCTCAGGTGTTCAGTTGTGCACACACAATTTGTATAACCTCCATGGAAGCTATTCAAATGAGCAGCCTTGCTTTGTCTGCTGAGGATAGAGACAAACCACAAGCAAATAGTTGCTGTATATTTGGGCATGCAATTCTGGGAAATCCTTTTCAATGCTGAGAGCAAACAGGGATTAAACAAATTAATAAGGAATAAGGTCATGCACCTTCAGAACAGTAACTCACCATACTGCGTTCTATTGCTATATCACTGGAGCCTCGTGTTGTCTTTGTTATTGGATGCACTGTGATTCAGAATTTCCGAGAGGGCAGCCACACACATTCACACAATAAAAACATAATCATTTTAGTTAGTTTATGTACAAAACAAAGTGTGATATCTGTGCTGAGAAATCACCTGATTAAAGAGGGAGGTAAAAGGCAGAAATAGCTGCTTTGTGCCCTCTGTCTCTCTGTGGGAGTAGCTTAGAAGCTACTAGGTGTGGCCATCAGAGACTAAGCCTGGCTCAAGGCCCCAGAACAATACTCATTTTGCTCCATTATAGTCATAACATTCCTCTCACCTCTGACACACCCTAACTGATTGAGAAGCTTGTTTAGTGCTGTTTGGAATTTCTGTTTTTTTCTCTTGTATTTCTTTTTTTTCCTCATTTCTGTTTCTTTAAAAAAAAGGGATAAAAAAATGGCATATACACATTTATTTAATCTGCTGCTAAAATGTAGTACTAGCAAAACAAGCTTTTGAATTTAACAAGCTGTTTGTTCAGTGTGTGCAGGTCTAACACCATCTATGATTGGCAAAGATTATTAGACATAGGTAAACACTGTAAAGATTTAACTCTCAGCCTTCCGTCTCTGGTAATTGTTCAAGCCAGAGGCCGGCAGCTGACCACGGCCTCGCCTCAGACAGGTGGACGTACAAGTACAAAGCAACCAAATGCAGTTTGGCTTCTAAGCAGAAGTGCAATAACCAGCAAGTTATACAGGATATACAGTATCTACACTATCTACAGTGTGTGCAGGTTAGGTGAATATATTAGTATTTTATAAACATGATATACAGATATGTGAATATATTATTGAACGTAATATACAGAGAGGTGCGCTACAGACATATATACAGTACCAGTCAAAAGTTTGGACACATCTTCTCATTAGTCTTTAGGGCTATTCACTGTTCAGAACTGTGTACCAGCCCCTACCTCTACACAAACCATGTTATGGTCTCACACACATTAAGGCGGTGAGCAGTTCTACAAATTGACTCTTGACGAGGCCACAGCTGTTCACTGAAAACCATTCCAGGTGACGACCTCATGAAGCTGATTGAGAGAACGGAGAGAGTGGGCAAAGCTCTCATCAAAACAAAAGGGGGCTATTTTGAAGAATCTAAAGTATTAAACTTATTCTGGTTTGTTTAACACTTTATTGTTTACTACCTAAATCCATACGAGTTCCTTCATAGTTTTCATGTCTTCCACATTCATGTATAATTTAGAAAATAATAATAAAAAACCATTGACTGAGAAGATGTGCCCAAACTTTTGACTCGTGCTGTACATTCACGACATGTGAAAAATGGCAGAAAACAAAGGAAACTCTCCCTGAGTGGGCGTGTCCAGACATTTGACTGGTACTGTATATAAGTAGATGTATATGTAGGGGTTTTTGTTAAGATTTACAAGTATTTTGCGTTTGCGTCTTTATGTACGTTTTTATTCCTCGGTTTTCTGATTCCATCCATGTTTTCAGCATCACTGAAATATTGTGGCCCTACTCACATATTAATTAATTCATTCATTCATCCAACTTACCTAAACGCTTCATCCTGTTCAGTCTCATGGTGCATCCATTGCCTACGAAGAATCTTTGGGAGCAATGCAAGAACACAATCTTTACAGGGCACCAGTCCATCACAGGGCATCACCCAGTTATTCATGCACACACTCAGTCAGTCAGTGACACACTCACACCTGTGGACACTTCCATGCAGCCAGTCCGTCTACCAACATGTATTTCTGGACTGTGGGAGGAAACCAGAACAGCCAGAGGAAACCCACACACACACAGGGAGAACACACTAACTTCCTCCTAGACTCTGGAGCTGTGTGGCACAGTGATGGAGAGACTATTTATTATTATACTATTTTAGACACAAGTTATATATATAAAATATATCCTAAAGAAGTTTTCCTTGTAACTCACTCTCCCACATTTTCTCTGCAGTTACCGCATGTACAGAAAGAGCCAGACGACAGGCTTCCCCTCCCTAATCACCATCTTCTCTGCCCCCAATTACCTGGATGTTTATAATAATAAAGGTCAGAACGACTTGCAAACATACCAGCATATCAGTCATGAATATGTCATGCTTGCTTCTTTTTACCTTTAGCCTATAAACCCGCTCAATACACGGTGTGAAACTTCTCTGTCGAGTGGACCAACAGATGTAGTCCAGTATTACTTGTTTGAAATGTTTTCACATCAGCTTGTGTTGATAAGTTGACAACAAATATGTAGATTCATCCATCTCCTGTAAAACTGCCATTGTGTAGATGCGAGGCTTCGTTCCAGCAGTGATGATTTATCTGATAGACGTGTGAGGTACATATTCTCATATTTGTGTGTGTGTGTGTGTGTGTGTGTGTGTGTGTGTGTGCGTTATGGTTCTATAGCGGCTGTGCTCAAATATGAAAACAATGTGATGAACATTCGGCAGTTTAACTGTTCACCGCACCCCTACTGGCTGCCCAACTTCATGGACGTGTTTACATGGTCTCTGCCCTTCGTCGGAGAGAAAGGTAAGATGGGGGTGAAATGTCTACAGTTCTCAAGAATCTCCAAAATGGAATGTGAACATGATTTTTTTTTAAATCATATAAACCCATCAGCTGCTCTTTACGTAGTGTAACAACTGCAAGATATATGAACCAATATGAAAAGCTATATCTTCATACTTTTCCTTGTGTAGTCAGCCCTCTGTATCTGTGGGTTCTTCATTTATAGATTCATTCACAGATGGAAAATATTCTATAAACATTTCCAGAAAGTTTCAAAAAGCAAAACTTGAGTTTACTCCTCGCTGAAGGTGTATTCTTGAGGTGAAGTACAACCTGCTGTAGCCCCCCGCCATTTCACACATCCACAGTCTCTCCAGCACTCACTGTATGTGCATCTCAGTCACTATTGACTAATATGACTAATTTCTTGTCATTGTTCCCTAAGTAATACAGGAAAATCAAAAACATGTATCTCCATTTTTGTACATTTTTAGTTACTACATCATTTGAACACAACAGTTGTCCTTCACACTTCATAAAATTATTCACGACGAATGGACCAATAGAAATGCTCTACGCGTGGGTTTCCAAAAACACACGTTGGTGTGGATTGGCAACCCAAAGTGTCTCTTGATGTGAGAATGAATGTATGAACTTTTGGATCCGACAGTGAAGATATTTACTGTCCCTTATGTTAGTAACATACTGGCTTACAGGTCAATCCAGTTATTCCAGCAATATGTATCATTAATGAGAGAGCAAACACACACAAACGTAAACACACACACACACAAAATGCTGAACTATTCTGAGACTCTGTGTATCCCCTGTGACCTTTCTGCAGTGACGGAAATGCTGGTGAATGTGCTCAGTATCTGCTCAGACGATGAACTGATGAATGACGGTGATGAGATCTTTGATGGTGAGAACATATGCACTGTTCACAAGAGCCACAAGTAACTTCTGGTGCTGGCCAGGCTCACTTTGTAAATACGAACATGTATGGGTTGCATGGTTAAACAAAGTGCTAAAGTTGCACTAGGTATGATTTTTACGACTGAGAAGATGACCAAATCTGTGTGTTTAATGCAATTACACATTTCACCCAAAGAGGCCTTCAACGCCCCAAACCCTAGATGGTGTGTCTTAAACTTGAAGTTTATATTTATATAGAATTACGTTTTAGATCTGAAGCAAAATATCAGGATTTGTGTTTTTTATCTTGTCTCATTTACAGTCTGGGTTCCTGTATTTTAAAGTTAACCCTTTAATGTGTTTGTGTGTTTGTTCTCGCAGCCAATGCCGCAGCTGCCCGTAAGGAAGTGATCAGGAACAAAATCCGTGCAATTGGCAAAATGGCCAAGATGTTCTCAGTCTTGCGGTAAGTTCAGGGAGGGTTAGAACAACATGTGAAGATTAACCAGAGTTAAAGACTGTAGAAAGTGTTAATGCATTCTTTGTGTTAGCCGTTCTCCAGCCCTTCACCAGTGGTCAGGTTCTGAACATAGAGCGAGCATCGGATGGATAATTATGGACCACTAACAATCTAGCAATGACTTTATTAAAATTCCTGTAACACTGTGTCTGACACAATCACACCAGCAACACACACAAAAACTCTGATCCACCAACCCAGTCATTAATTACTTATTATTAATGGATTATTAATAATTCTGCATAGTCCCTTCTAGAAGACAGGAGGCCAGAGGCCTGGACTGTGTTTTTGATTGGTGCTTTGCCTTTAAACTCTTGATATCACAACACCACAACTGATGTTTTCAATTAATTGTTTTCATTTGTAAATGATAAGTTTGATAAGTGATGAGTGCTCAGTTTGAGTCTTATGCTTTCCATTGGAACATTTGTTCAGAGATTCAGAATCTGATCTTATCAACTAAAACTGGTGGAGTCCACGGCACTCAAGTGCACACAGTCATCAAAACAAATGAGCATGCCACACACACACACTGAGAATTTTAAGATTGTAAATTCTGATCAGTGACCCAGCAGGTCCAGAGCCCACCCGGAATGCCTCAAACACACAACCTGGTCTCACACTTACTCGTGATATAGTCACATATGTAGAGACTGCAATTCGTGACCTAGTCGCATATTTTTTGACATTTTAGGCGCCAATATCACGATCATAAGTGTATGGGTAATTACCATAGAAACACTATACGACAGTAACACGAGAACTCTTCCTCATTACAGGCGTCATCACTCATATAACACAGAAAAAGGCATAATGTGAATTACATATCATAGGTTCTTATTCCAACAAAGGGATAAATATTTTATTATACTATTTCTCTTAAGCAATGTTTATTATTGGTGTCCTACATTAGCTTTAACTCTAACGAGAACATTTCTTTCACCTAACGTTATTATTATGACTAATTTTCAAAAGGTTAATACTGAAAAGGACATTTCTCTAGCCATTGTTTGCTTCGATATTTTAGCAAATATTGAATTAGTATCGTTAGATTTTCTGTAAATAAAAATAAGACGGTGGTATTAACGGGTGGTAATGACGCCTTAATGAGGAGGAGTTTTCGTGTTACTGTCGCATAACACGGGGCACTGATATGAGTGTTTGCATGGTAATTGCCCATTCACTTATGATCGTAATATTGTTGCATAAAATGTCAAAAATATGCGACTATGTCACAAATTGCAGTCTCCTACAGCATTTAGACAGCAATTAGACATTTAAAAACATGTTTTTGTCAAAGAACTTGAATAAAGAATGAGAAATCAGATCATTTCCCCTTAGTGATCACAAACCATTCAGATTTGACTCACTGTCAGAAGGTGTGTCTGATAACACAGCAGATGTGATCTGAGGAAGGTGTCTCTGAGGAACTGGCAGCTCACTGTATTTGTGTCTTTGTGCTTTTTTTCTCCTCGCAGTGAGGAGAGTGAGAATGTGTTGACCCTTAAGGGCCTGACACCAACTGGAATGCTGCCCAGTGGAGTCCTGTCTGGTGGAAAGCAAACCTTACAGAGCGGTAAGCACCAGAGGAAACATCATTAAACCTCCCTTTTAACGCCACCATTCTCTCGGTCTCTCTTCCTCTTATTCTCTCTCTTCTTTATCCACATCTCACTTGCATTTCCACTTTACAGCACCTTGTTTTTTTATATTTTTTCCTTTTTTTTTTGTCTATACTTTTTTCTGTTTTATTACTTTTTTCATTTCATATTTCTCTGAACATTCTGTCCATTCATTATCTTTCTTTCAACACCTCTGCTACTCTTACATAATTCTACATTAATGTCTTTCCTCATTTATATACACTAAACAGCACAAACAAATAAACACACACATATACATATACACACACACCACACACACACAAACAAAAAGACTATACATTAACCACCTAGCGGTGTCGCTGACGCTAACTGCTAACTGCCCGGCCTTGGCAGCGAACTGTTTGGGGGTCGTGCTGCGTGCATGGCTGCCACAATAACGCTCCCTCCACCCCTCCTCTCTCTGTCTCTCCGTACGTCTGTCTCTCCGTCTATCTGTCTGTCTGTCTGTGACTTCTCAGCTACCATCGAGGCCATAGAAGCTATCGAGTCAGTTGAGGACGGAGAAGGTAAACACCAGCCGGCCTCTCTCTCTGTGCTGCTCAGAGGTTGCATAGCCACCGCTGAACTCTGCTAGCTAGCTAGTTTGCTAGCAACGGCTAGCTAACTTAGCATGTGGTTGCTATGAAAAGGTCGGGGGGCTGCGTCATCTTATGTTACCAACCACCCTCAGTGTCATTATCATAGACAAGATAGATAATTGCTTCTTACACAAACACACACATATACAGACATACACATACCTGAAATATGGCTCTAACACTTATAACATAACTGCTCGCGCTGAAGCATGACTGCGCTAAGCTATTTTTCATTCTTCTGACACATACACAAATGTCAATCACATGAATTTACACTCATATACATACCAGTACATCTGTCATACATTAATACACATTAATACAATACATGTTTGTCACAGTTACACCAATAAGCATGTGTTAGAAACGTCTAACTGAGGTACCCTTTCCTTTAACAAATAACGGAGAGTTGGCCTATACATGCTTTGCCCACAAACAATTTTGTAGCTGCTGTTACTAAACTGGACAACCTTTACATGATGTTGGTAAAAATCTCGTAGAGCCTAATGATCACAAAATGAATTACGGCACAAAAGCCTATGTTTTTTGCCTTTTTAATACATTGCAGTGTAATGAAGCATTGAAAGGCTAAGCAGGACGTTCACAAGCTATTTTAATGATACTTAATAGTTAATCTCACCACATTTTCATGTAAACAACTGCCACAGGAGTATTGCTGCTGGGCTACTAAACATGAATCAGGTTAACCCTGTGTAAGGTAATCTTAACACGGATCTCATCAAAGAATACCACGTCTGAAGTAATTCAAATCAACATCTCTAGTAAGATAAAACAGGTTTTTAAATGGTCATTACTATTCTTAGAACTCCGTATTATTGAACTCTGTGGATGAAATGTGAATGTGACGTGCAGATAAAGAATCATGAAACTTATGCAAATTGATCATTTTTTTATTGCAAAGAGATTTGTATTTGTAGGTCCAGTGTGTAAAATGAAGTGACATCTCATTGTGAGGTTGCAAACTACATGCGTCTGAATACATGGAGGCCTCTGTAATAAGAGGAACCACTACCTCTGTTAATGTGAATGTCTCATTCCAAGCTAGCAAAAACACAAGGATTTGTAATTATTCGCTAACAAAAATTGGTGTTGTTTACTGTATTCGAATTTTAATAGATGCCCTCATGTGCATGTTTCATGTGCACCCTTAAAGGCTAAGCACCACTTAATGGACCTCCATGAATATTTCACATTATTTTAGTTACTGACATATATAAGTATGAATTAAAATGAAAATAGCAGCTTAATTTGCTTTAAAACTGACAATTTTATTAAATTGACGAAAAAACCAGAGCTCGCTACGGAAATTCTTGACCGCAGCCGTGACGTCACTGGTGGACAACAGCTGAACAACGCCGCGGTAAAACACCGTTATGACTGATTGTTATGACAGTATCTAGCTAGATAAATAACCAACATTATTCATGACAATAGCCTAGCAATAAGCTACACTCAAATTTAGAGGTACCGTTATTCTTGTAAATGTGATCGAAGTCGAACTCGAATTCATCCGACACTATACACCTCCGTAATGCAGCTACGTAGCCGAGTATAATCTGAGCCACCGAGTTTAGCAAGTCAAGCTAACGTTAACTAACACCAACTAAAACAGGCGAAGTGAGTGTCCTTACCCTGTTTACCTCCATGTTACAGAGGCTCTTGAACACCTTTCGTTGGTGTCCTTACATGCCCATATTGTTGGAAAAGTGCCAGTGAAATGAGCTACAGATAACGGAGTGAGCGGATGGTCCTTTCCAAAGTGCCCGTTTAAAGTTGACAAATTTAGTCCATTTTCTGGATATTTTGGGATCTTTGGGCCATTTGTGCACAGATGTCCCACTGTACACCTTTTCATCCTTTTGCATTAAATTAAGTGCAACTTCTAGAGTTGTTGTCCACCATCTACGTCACAGGCAAGACGCCTATTAGAGTTTCCGAACACCATTGGGGGTGGGCCAACGATCTTTTAAACTTTATTTATTGAATTAGTAAGAAATAACATGTTTTCTGACTATCATTAAACACAAGGAACTCAAATTCCACTGTATTTATTTGTTTGACTCTTTCATATAGCTGGTGCTTAGCCTTTAAGGCTATATTTAATTGAGAGGGGTATAACTGTAGATTCTGTCATTGCAAACATACATCACTTGAGCAGCTAGGCTTCAAGTTATTGCAGATTCTTTAAAAGGTCAAATTAGGAGAATGTTCTTAACAGTGCTTTTTAAAAAAATTACATATTAGTGGATTAACATTTAATTTAATTTACTTTTACACCACTTTTCGATATCATGCATATGTTGACTACACTTGACTACACAATGTGTGTACACCGGCTGTGACAGCATATTTTGCAAATTGTCCAGGCTAGCAACAGTAGCAACAAAAGAAGACAAAAAATGCAAAAATACACACATGGAGCATGAATAGCTCTTGTTCTCAAAAATAATGACCAACCCAGCCCTGCCCTGCCTTGTAATTGCTACTGTGATTGGTCTCCTCTTAGTAGTTGACATTTAGGGATCATGTGACCTCTCCAGAAGGGGATTTTCAAGTCATAACACAACACGAAAAACCTTGCTGTTTATTTATTTATTTATTTATTTATTTATGGCAAATGTTACTGCTGATGCCGTGTTGTGAATGCAGCCCCTGGAGAGCAGCCTTTCACATCATCTCTGCCATGTTTCCATCAGAATAAACCACTCAAATTTGACTCAAATCCAATAAGCGATACTGTAACCTTTCAAAATAAAAGTGCATAAAAGTGCCAGATATTTGAAAAAAAAGCCATTGTGATTTTCAGTGAGGTGTTGTTTTCTAATGGAAACATCGATGGTGTGGTGCAGTTTGTGTGAGATCACTTTGTTTGGAGAATTTGGGTTAGAGAAAACTAAAAAAAAAAGTGAATTAGGAATACTACAGCTGGCCTCAGCTGTCACCATTCTACCTCATGCAGTGTGTGTGTGTGTGTGTGTGGATTACATGGTTTTAACATAAAAGAATGAACGTCTGTCTGAGTGGATGATAGAAGTGTGTGTGTGTTCTTTAGCGTGCTGCTGCAGACACTCGTGATTTTGTCAAGCAGTTTCTTGTCGCTCTGTTATCCTTATATCTAGCTTTGGTATCAGTTTTATCAGTTCTTCATTTCAGTTTCAATTCTATTTTTCGCTGCTTGTTTGTCATTCACAGTTTGCTAACAGATGATAAAGTCATTTTACTCCCACATGGTATAAAACACCAGAGCTGAATTAACTCAGATTTAAAGGTGCACTGGTGAGGATTTATCATGGATTTTGTGCAGTCTGCCATCTTCTACTTTACCGTCAGTTCCGTACACTTACCAGTGTCAAACATTTGAACAAAACAAAACAAAAGAAGCTGTGGAGATTATCATTTTTTGAAATGAAACACTCGTATAAAAATCCTGGGAGAATCTGAAGTGATGTGCCTTTAAACAGAAGATTAATGTATTTTGGTGCATAGCTTGAGTTTTCTTTTTAACACTGAGGAGCTATGTTAAAGTGATAGTTTTTCAAAAATACAAGTTTATGCAATTTTCCCGTGATTTTAAATGTAGTCAATCGGCTCTTTTTTTCCTGCTGGAAATATGAGGTTAATGTACAGTAGCACAGATTCATTGCAGAAATTATAAATCATTCCCATAATATTGTTTCAACTCTTCACTTGGGATGATTATAGAAACCAAACTGTAGTAATTTAACTGTCGTAAGCCCTATTCGGACAGGACTGCATCTACATGGGGTGGTCGTTTCCTCATTTACAGATGCTTTTTTGGAATTTTGTTGCCATCTGCCTCGCTTGTGGAGGTATCTTTCTTCCTCCTCCCCTGAGGAAAGTGCAGGCTGAATTGCCTTCAAATGTTAACAAATTCTGTGCTACTCTGCTAATATAACTCATATCCAGGTACACGCTTATGTGTTTTTTCAAGCAGATGTTGTCAGCAGAGGGTCATGTATCCAAGACCCTCTCTAACAATTTCTGAGTCGGGAAACAGTCACTCAGCCATGCACTTGGACTGGGTGGAATAAGTTGGATTCCATCAATTACCTGGGAGTGGAAAGAATAAAATCACTGACCTGGGTTTGTAGAAAACACAACCCACTAGAGACTCGTCTATGTAAAGTGTAAACTGGTGGGGTTTCAGCTTCCATTAATTATTTGTTTAATGTGAATTGGCTGAAATGATTAAAGGATGAAATGAAAATTGCATAAACTCGATTGTTTTGCCAAATCATCACTTTAAAAACTACAGAAGAGTTAATTTAATAGTTTTGGGGTGAGAGCTGCAAGAGAGGCAAGGAAGTGCTATTACCACTCTCACATTATGTAAACAATGTACTTGTGCTGGTTGAATTAAAGTGGATTAACAGCAAAACACATACAGTGATTCCAGCCTTTTAGGGCAGAAAACTCACCCCTTGCTCTTTGGTGATGTTGCAGTGTGGGACACTAAACAGAAACAAAACAGAATTGCTGCCAATTGTAAAAGTGAATTTGTCAAAGTTCTTTTTTTTTTTTTTTGGTAATTTTTTATTTTTTTGGTAATTGCTTTGAGACATGTTTGATGTCTTGAAAGTTCTGCAGTTAGCTGCCGTGTGTGTGTGTGTGTGTGTGTGTGTGTGTGTGTGTGTGTGTGTTTTTAGGGAACTGTTCAGTTTGTATGGTTGATGTTTTGTGAAAAAGGAGTTACATGCGACTTCTCTCTAAGAAATTGTGTTAATGCAGCATCATCACTTTATATTCTAACTTTGATCTTCTCTTTCTCTCTCATTTTTTGACTTCTTATTCCTTTTCTGCTTTCTCTCTTTACACTATATCCTGTATATTCTTTATATTTCCCCTACCTTCATATTTATCTCTCCTAATGTCTCTTCTCTATCCCTTTCATTGTTCCTACCCCTTTCCCCAACTATTTCTCACTTTGACCATTTTTCCCTCCATCTTCTTTCATTCTTTTTTTTTTTATCCGTTTCCATATTTTCTCCTCCATCCCTCTCTCTCTCTCTCTCTCTCTCTCTCTCTCTCTCTCTCTCTGTCTCTGTAGCTATCCGTGGTTTCTCTCCTCAGCATAAGATCAGTAGTTTCGAAGAGGCAAAGGGTCTGGACCGGATTAACGAGCGGATGCCTCCTCGCCGCGACGTGGTCAACAGCGTGGGTCTGTCCATGGGCCGCATGAATATGGCCGAGTCCAACGGCACCGATGACAACAGCAATATCCAGTGACTCTTCTACTCTTCGTCATTACTCTCCTCTTCCTCCTCGCCTTCATCTTCATGCTCCCTCTAAAGCAATCCCTCTCTCTCTCTCTCTCTCTCTCTCTCTCTCTCTCTCTCTCTCTCCATCCAAACTGCTGCTCCTTCTCTCTTTCTCTCTGCAGTGGACAAACAGTTGGGACACAGGGCGGTCCAGTTCCAAACGGCCGGAGAGCCACCTTCACATTCAGCCGCTATTCAAATGGAGGAATACAAACTGACGGCTAAAAGATGGAGCATGTCTTATTCTGTTTTGGCATTTTAATTTGTGAGAGTGTGTGTGTGTGTGTGCGCATTTTCATGAGTGAGACAGAGGAAGAGAGAGTGGGTTGCACAATGACATTAAATACAAACTGATAATAGGATGGTGGTGTGCTTTTGTCTTGAATGAATAGGACTCTAAAATTCTGTTGCCATTTTAATTTGTGTGTGTGTGTGTGAGTGTGTGTATTTGTGCGTGGGTTGGTGGGTGATTTATGTAATTACTTGGTAAGGAAGTAGGTTTTTATCACTGAGAGACTATTCCTCTTTCTTTTCCCGCCTGCTGCCACAGTTCATGCTGAGCATAAAGCCTTTGTGCTGTTGATTCGCTGTCAGAGAAGTGTGTGTGTGTGTGTGTGTATTTATCAGGGGTGGGAAAAATAACCAGTTCTTAAATCGCATTTCTCTCCTGAAAGATTCTGAATAAATATGTCATGATGAGCTTTCGATGAAGGTTCTGCATTCCCTGGCTGTAAAATAAAGTCACACAGAGTGTGGTTACATTTTACATGTGTGGGAAAAAGCATGTGGCCTGGACAAGGCTTGGGAAGTACTTTGAGAGCGTGTGTAGCACTCTGAACTTTCTCAAGACTTCTTCTTAAACTTCTCACACTTTGGCATGCCTCATATTTTGACCGCCTACATTTTAAATTAAACCCTGAGGTGTCTCTAAATCC
Organism: Hoplias malabaricus; assembly: GCF_029633855.1. Taxonomy (NCBI): domain Eukaryota; kingdom Metazoa; phylum Chordata; class Actinopteri; order Characiformes; family Erythrinidae; genus Hoplias; species Hoplias malabaricus. The sequence continues at coordinate 19,557,197 of NC_089803.1, read as the reverse complement.
CACCCCTAGATTGAATGCATAAAAGTGTGTGTGTGTGTGTGCATTTACTTTCACAATCTCAAGCTCTTTTGCTACTAGTATTAAACAGATAAATATCAAATAATATTCACATAATAATGGGGACTTTGGCAAAGACATAAGACTTTTCGTATGTATTTGCAATGCAGTCTTATAAGTTTATCCCCCACTGGTACAAAGGCCTCCTAAGCCCATGTTCAGTCGTCCGCTCTACTGCGATGTACTCTGCTGTCGTTCTGTTATTTGCTGGGACTTGCTGCAACCTCTCTTGGCTTTAGCAATCTCCGTACTGACCACTGGACTGTTAACACGCTCAGCGAAACAGCACCTGTCCACTCACATTAACCACTTTACATTAAACCTGCTCCAGTTAGAGAAGACCAGTGGGGTCGGAGAGACTACGCCAATTTTGGTACTCTTCTGTTTTTTTGTTTTTTTCCTGTTGCTGTTGTTTTTTTGTTTGTTTGGGGTTTTTTTTTTTTTGTTTTTTTGTTTTTTTTCCCCAAAGGTGAAGCTTCTCTATGGAAATGTACTGCAAGGTCTCAATCAGGTCCTGTCCTGTCCAGCTGCAAAAGACTGACCACAGATCCGGCTCCTCACCACAACATTGGGATCTTGTTTTTTGTTTTTTTTTTGTACATAAAATGGTAAATATTTTTAAGGGATAATCAGCGTTTATTTATTTATTTAAATATTTTTGCGTCTGTTTTTTCTAATTTAAGTTCATAATATTTATTATTATTGAATTATTTATTCCTTAGTTTGTTGTTTGTTTGTTTACTCTTGCTGTACATTTCAACAAAGCTCCAGTAAGGTTCAGAACCTTGTGATTTTATTATTAATATTATTATTATTATTATTGATTTCTTTTCTCTGTTGATGTACAGAAGTGGATCAACTGTGTGAATGATCATATACTTGTTTGAAAAGCCATCTGGGCTGATAAAGCATGACTGCATGGGTAACTCAAAATGTAAAGCAAATACAGGCACAACTTACGGTGTCATCTCATTTTTAAGGAGAAGTATATTCAAATCATCATTATTCTCAGAAATATTCTTATTTATTATGAGCTTTCTGCTGGTTTCTTCCACTTCTACTTGATCCTCGTTTGGTCGCTCATCGTGGTTTACTTTATTGAGAAACTGAAGCGTTTCATGAGTTCTTTGTGATTCTATCTCTCGTATTTTCTCTGAAACTCAGTTTTGGCATTATGACTTCCTGACCTACAGACAGTGTAAGCATGCCCCATGGGACAAATATCTTTTTTTACTCTTGAATAAAATATGCATGAACCTTTTGCCCGTTCTGTCATCATTGGATTTGAGCTCTTAATCTTGTACGACAACATACTCTGTAGAGCCAACATTTTGTTTAAAATGTGCTCCCATTAGTGGACACAGCTTATAAAAACTGTATAGAAAAACATGAAATGAAAGGGGATGCTCCACAGCAGCTGCTCATGAGCCCATGTTCTCTGTGCTTAAATTTACAGGGGTTGGACAATGAAACTGAAACACCTGTCATTGTAGTGTGGGAGGTTTCATGGCTAAATTGGAGCAGCCTGCTGGTCAATCTTCATTAATTGCACACTGCACCAGTAAGACCATGTGCATCCAATGGTTCAGTCATTGTGTCCTGAAGGCGGTGGCGTGTATCAGGACGACAATGCACCAATACACACAGCAAGACTGGTGAAAGACTGGTTTGATGAACATGAAAGTGAAGTTGAACATCTCCCATGGCCTGCACAGTCACCAGATCTAAATATTATTGAGCCACTTTGGGGTGTTTTGGAGGAGGGAGTCAGGAAACGTTTTCCTCCACCAGCATCACGTAGAGACCTGGCCACTATCCTGCAAGAAGAATGGCTTCAAATCCCTCTGACCACTGTACAGGACTTGTATATGTCATTCCCAAGACGAACTGACGCTGTAAAGGAGGCCCTACACCATACTAATAAATTACTGTGGTCTAAAACCAGGTGTTTCACTTTCATTGTCATTGTCCAACCCCTGTGTGTATGGGCTGGTGGGGTGAAAAAAAAAAAACTGCCATTGGGCTGTGGATCAGTGAAAGAGTTGGAGTAGCATTTGTGAAACTAATCATCTGACATCAGTACCTGAGCTCTCTTTATGTTCTTGGGGCTGAATGGCATCAAATCTTCACTGCACTCACCGTCCCAGCATCTAGTGTAAAGCCTTTCCTTAAAGACTTAATAGAAGATGTAACTGAATTTAAAACTTGTTACTGGGTCAATACTCTTCAGAAAGCACGCTGGTGTTCCAAGTGTGCTTTGGTATTTAGGGCCATACCTGGTATCAACACAGACGTGTGCTGATGTTTCTGAATGTACAGGGTTTTCCTGTAACACTGGTGTATTTCTGTACGTATGTAATGACCAGACAGGTTGTAAGAGTGCGTTATCATAGGTATGTGGTGATGCACATCTAAATATTTTACAGATACAAAACTGTACTCGGATTATAACTGTAGGTTATAAAATAGGGTGATTATTAGCAGAATAATTGCATATAACAAGAGTTATAAACCCATTTTAACAAGTGTTTTTCTGTGTTTAAATGCAGTCAGGGAGTTTGTCTTTTACTTCTGTGATTTTATGACATTCAGCCTTTGCTTACAGATGAGAAGAGGCCTATAGTTCTCTTATGCATCGTTATTGCGTTGTTTACAAAAATGTTACAGGACGTTATAAATTGACGCAGTTTGAAGCAGTTCTCACACACTCTCTGAACCACTGTAACGGATCAATGGGGGATTTCCCTGTGTCTGGAGTGTACCGCTGTTGTGTGGTTATTATTAAACTTCAGTTTAGTTGTGGTTTTATTTAGTGCATTTGTGTCTAGACACTCGATCAGTAACCAGTATTTCTCAAAAGTTTGGGGACTTCAGCGTCTTCAGATCGTGGCTGTGCTCAGTTGTGTGACATGTTAATGTGCTCTTTACAGGGTTACTCTAATACCGAACTGATTTACCTCCAGGGTAATTTAGAGGGTTATTTCAATAAGAAATTCCTGTTAAGGCACGACAAATGGTACACTTACATAAGACTTTCACATGACTAATGTGCTTTCCTTGGAAATGTCGCATACATTTGATGTTTACAATGTTTAAAGAGACAGTCGTCTTCAGAAGGATTTCAGAAAATGATTTAATGAAATGTAGAAGCCTCTTTTTAGCCTAATGATAAATTAGGAGTGAATTATTGCACCTTTAACTGTATTTAATGACCTCCATCTTCTACCAAACACTTAAACACTGGCTAAAAACTCATTTGTTTAGTGTTTATTTTGGTAGTTAATGCTCCTCATTGATAAATGCGGCAGATCCAGGGGGGTCCATGGACACCGGAAATTATAGTAAACTGAGACGCTGGTGATGTCCCACCGTTTCACGCGATCACTCAGGTTTGTTGACGGTGGAGCGGAGGGATGCCAGTGTTTCAGGACGCTCCCACATCTGTGTGTCCTTCTGATTCTCTTATTTTAGTTAAAGCTGTAATAGTCAGATCTGCTGGAGTCATTAGCCACACTCTGGAATGTTCACATTCTCTGCTTTACATTCATCCAAACAGATTAAAACTAATTCCATCCCTTTACCTTTTTCTGAGTAAACGACCACCCCCCTGTCCAGCCACCACCATTTGTCTTGGACCTGCCCTACACTGCCCGCCCCTACACTGAAGTTCTCATGGACTCCTAACTATTATCACCAGTAGATTGACCAGAGGAGGATAGGTCCCCACGTGTGAGCCTTGGTTCCTCCCATGGTTTCTTCCTCAGCTCTGAGGGAGTTTTATTCTTGCCATGGTCTCCCCTGGCCTCGCTCAACTGGGGATTTAACATTCTTTACATGTTTACATTTCATGTCAAAACTCTGTCTTACCGGAATTCAGTGAAACTGCTTTATGACATCATCAGTTGTAAAAAGCACTATTCAAATAAATTTGATTTGGTTCGGTTTGATTAAAAGGCCGAGTCAACACGTGTTAACAATGTGTAAATACATTTGTTTTATCCACTAAAAACCTAATATATTGAATAAAACCTGAAATCTCGTATTTTATTTTGAAATGTCTTCTTGTGGAAGTGAAGTATAAACCCTAACTGAGATTTATTTAGTCTAGGTGAATGTAGTGTGTGGAGTGTATGGAGACTTGGACCCATCAATTGCATCTTACATGTGAAAGTGAAAATGAAAACTTACCTCGGCATAATGAAAGACGCATATGCGAACGTGTGTGTGTAAACAGCCAGTTGTGAGGGTGGGGGCACTTGGCTGAGAGAGTAAAGCGAGGCAAAGAGACAGGAGACCAGAAACAAAGATAATCCTAAGAAGGAAAGACAATAAAGAAGTGGGGCAGTGGAAACGTCTTTTCTCTTTAAAACTGCACACTCCGCACTATCACTCAGATCAAAGGTGAGTTTCTATTTATCTACACCACTTCTTCTGCTGGAGTCTCTTCCTGTTTCCAAGTGCCAACATGCTTTGGTGTTGACTGTTGTCAGTTTTGGCTATGTATTTACAGAAAAGGTTTAGGTGATTAACGGTCTCTGGTGTTTGGGACTGTGGCAGCCTTGAGGATAGAGAAGTGAGCTTGAGGCTGGAGGGTCGGCGGTTCAATTCCAGGGACTGGCAAGAAAAACTTGTTCACAGCTGAAGTGCCCTTGAGCAAGGCATCTAACCCCTAAACCGTACCCTGTGGTTGGCAGCCCCCTGCTCGGGTTGTGTGTATGTTCACTGCCCCTAGTGTTTGTGAAGAATTGTTCACTAGTATGTGTTTACTAATATGGATGGGTTTAACAGCCTTAAACTGGTTGTTGTAATAAAATATATGTTTGGCGCTTGAGGAAGACGAGTTTTTCTTGTTTTCCACTTTAAAAGTAGACCGTATTTAAAATTGTTTTTTTTCTGTGGAGTAAAGAGTGTGTAAATAAGAAGAGTCATGATGTGCTTGCCTAATCCAACAAATTCACTGTAATATGATAAACATAAGCATGGTACAGTCACAGGCAAACAAAATGGCTTCTTTTCAATCGGATAAATGTGAGTGAATGTGTGAGCGTGTTGTGCCCCATGATGAACTGGCATCCTGCCAACTCTGTGTAGCCTTTGGACCCAACCCAACTCTGAACAACACAAAACAGTTACAGAAAATGAATAAATGAAAACAAGATAACACAAGAATATCTCTGTTTTTGCTACTCTGGGCTCTGCACTGCAGAACGTCACTACGTAGCCTGGGCAGGAAAACCCCTCTCCCTCTCCTCTGATTACAGTACAGTGCTGTAAAAATGAATTACGCTAGGGGGAGCCCCAGGAGCTGAAAAAAACTTTAATTATTCATAGTGTTCCTTTAATAGCTACAGATTTGTGGATGTAATTTAGAGCATAGTTTGACTTTAAGCAAAAAAGAATACAAAACAAAGTTCACTGTGTACCTGGACATTGTGGTCTGACATTTTGAACAACAGTTGATAAAACATACAACAGAAATTTGTGGTGTTTTTATTATATAACTAACTCATCATCATCTTCATCAAAATCTTCTTTGCCGCTTAATCCATTTCAGGGTCGCGGTGTATAAGAAGTAGAAGTAACTGCCGATATTAAATATTCAAACTGAAAATATATGCTTATATATGTTTGTGACTCAAGATTTTACACATTTGTATAGCATTAAATTACTCATTTCAATGTAAAGGTGTAATGGAGATAAGGTGTCATGAGCAAAGAAAGAAGCCATACACTGCTGTTTTGCTGTTTTCAAGGCCTTATTTGTACCTTTCGGATGACAGATAGACACCGTCCTCTTCAAACTTGGGCCCTTCTGTCACATCCTGGCCCTTTCTTGTTTGTTTTCCCCTGCCATGTAGTCTGCCTGTCTTTGTTTGTTAGTTTTGTTCTATAATAAAGTCTGTGTTATTAGCGTATGCGTCCGCCTCAGTCAGTCCGTCCCTCGTTCCTGACAGAATGAACGCCCAACAAAAGGACGCAGCTAGCACGGACTACCCTTTAAAGAGGTGTGCCATTCGCCGGACTCCGTTTCGCACAGGCCCCAAAGATCCCGTGGAGGAGGCTTTAAGAGCGGCCTCGGAATGGAGTCGACGGCTCCTGCTCATGCCCGGCGCGGTTCCTTTCCCCCTAACAGAGGACTCGATTCGTGAATTGACGGATTGCTCCAGCGGGAATTGTAGGAGCTGCCGAAAGAAGCGGGCTGGAGTCTCCCCCTCGCTAGTGGATAACCCCCTCAGGTCCGGGGGAATTCTTGGGGGGGGTTAAGGGTAGGGGCTGTTAGCCTCCAACCTCAGGACAACGGAGGTGAGGCTAACAGGGGCGCACCTCAGGGGGAATCCCTCAAGAGTGCGCCCATCAGACCCCCTAAACCCTTAACAGCTCCAGTCCACGACGTAACAGCACGAGCCCCTGCCGCCGTGGACGTCGCTGCAGGGCCTCCTGTTTCCAAAGACGGCGCTGCAGTCCCTTCTGCCGCCCAGGAGAAGCTTGCGAGCCTCCTGGCATATCTGGAAGTTTTTAAGAACGTGAAGGCGGCGCCTCCTGCCCCTCCTGTCCTCGAGAAAGCGGCGCTTCCAGCCGCTCCTGTCCTCGTGAAGGCGGCGCCTCCGGCCGCTCCTGTCCTCGTGAAGGCGGCGCCTCCGGCCGCTCCTGTCCTCGAGAAAGCGGCGCTTCCAGCCGCTCCTGTCCTCGTGAAGGCGGCGCCTCCGGCCGCTCCTGTCCTCGTGAAGGCGGCGCCTCCGGCCGCTTCTGTTCCCGTGAAAGCGCCGCCTCCGGCCGCTTCTGTTCCCGTGAAAGCGGCGCCTCCGGCCGCTTCTGTTCCCGTGAAGGCGGCGCCTCCGGCCGCTTCTGTTTCCGTGAAAGCGGCGCCTCCGGCCGCTTCTGTTCCCGTGAAAGCGGCGCCTCCGGCCGCTTCTGTCTCCGTGAAAGCGGCGCCTCCGGCCACTCCTGTCTTCGTGAGCGTGGCACTTCCAGCCGCTCCTGCCTCCGTGAACGACGTCACATTCATCCACCAAAACTGCAATTAATACAGAGTGAGACAAGACAAGTATCAACACTGGTCTGAATATTTCGATATAGAGAAGACTAAGTTCTGTGGAAAGCCTCCAACAGGACTCTGAACTCCTGTTGAGGTTTATTCTCCTAGAAGCGCTGTCCCTGGTCAGTGACTTCACATGGCTCACCATGGCTGACTCAGTTGTGCTTTTCTCCAGATATGTAGGAGCCTGGCTTTTCTACCCTCCTGGTGTAGGGAGAACATCTGTTTTTATTGCCAATGCAGCAGTGAGGTGAGCTCACTGGTGAATTGTACTCACTCTTGCAGATGAGGAGAGCTCAGTCATGCCCTGTGAAATGTGCTCTCTTGCTCCATCGCTGCACTGCTTTCACACTGACAGAGAATGACTACACTCTGCATTGACACAGTGTGTCCCCTGAGCACCTTAACTATTCCTGTGCTCGCAGGTAGTGTCGCAGTCACACAGCTCCAGGGACCTGGAGGTTGTGGGTTCAATTCCCGCTCCGGGTGACTGTCTGTGAGGAGTGTGGTGTGTTCACCCACACGTCGGTAGGTGGATTGGTGACTCAAAAGTGTCCGTAGGTGTGAGTGTGTGTGTGTTGTCCTGTGAAGGACTGGAGCCCCCTGAGAATCTGTGTCTGTTTTTTGAGTTACCTGAACGTGTCCAACAGCTGCAGGCTGATAATGAGCAGTTGCAGGGAGTAGGTGGTTCTAATGACTCTAATAAAATAGCATGACTTTTAAATATGAATGTGTGCTATATTTATGTACCTACAGAGAGGAAATGTCCTAGATTTTCTGGTGATATAACAGATCCCTTGTTAATTGAAGATTGGGTGGAGGAAGCTCAAAGGTCTTTCTGGGTCCATCATATGCCCTCTGAAGGACAAGTTTTATTTTTATATGACCATTTGGATGGAGAGGCTAAATCAAATATTTGATTCCGCAGCAGCTGATAGAAATGACCCTAAAAGTAATTTTTGAGATCTGGCTTGAGCTGTATGGATGTTCCCAGTCATATACTGGTCTAAATAAGCAGCTTTTCCAACGTAGGCAGTAAGAAGGGGAATATATTGGAGAGTAGTCCCATGCTCTATTATCCCTTTTAGAGGCCATGAAGTGTAGAGACCTAAGAAGGATGCCTTTCTGTTGCCCAGGTTACACAAATCCCAGGATGCTATGATTGCAATGTATTTTTCTACTCCTGACCTGGCTAGTGGGTACAATCAAGTCTCTAACAAGACAAATTTCAAACAGCATGTTGTTCTCCATTTGGACTTTTTTATTTTAAGTGTATGCCATTTGGAGTATCTAATGCACCAGGTATGCTTCAGAGATTGATGGAATGCTTTTTGGAGATGAACATTGTGGTTGGAACATTGTACTTGGATGATGCTTGCGGAACAGCTATGTGTATGCTAAGCAGTAAGTTGAGTGTTGGCCGACTTTACTAAGTCTTTTATTCTGGAAATAGCTGCGAGTCATGTGGTTTATGGGCTGTTTTGTGTCAGGATCAGGGTGGTAAGATGGTGGAAGCAGTTGACGCGTTAGAGCTGGTAAGGCAATGGCGGAAAATTCAAGACTCTGTGGGTGTGTTGTACAGATTGATCTGGGTGAGTGGATTCTGCAGTTGCTGAGGCACTCCAGGCCCTTCATGATCACCAGAGGCATCAATGAGTCAAGCAGTGAGTAAGCCTTGTGCTTCAGCGCTGTTATTGTCTCAATATGAGAACTGATATTGAGTAGTGATGTCATAACTGTGAATGCCGTACGGCTGAATGCCATGGTGCCTATGGGACATTTGCTGCTTATCAGCAAGATTTTACTCTGATGGACTGTGCTTCTGAGGGGAGGGAAAGTGTGCTTGTTGTTACTGATGTTTTGGATGTTTGGATGGAGAGAGGGGTTTGCTCTTCTGGACAAACCACAGCAGGCCAGCGTTCAAACCCTCACAACCATCCCTGGTCCAGCTCGGGGTGGAAAGGAGAGCTGTAGCTCGCCTGGTGGTACAGAATAATATAAACCCTTTTAGACCATGGCAGTAAGGAGGACAGTGGTATGTAATGCAGCATGTCAGATGTAACTGGTAGGACACTAGGGCCTGGGAGCCATTTGGGTTTCAGTAGCTTTGGTAGCCTGCCCCTTTAAGAGTACCCTGTGAGGATTAGAGCGCATCTGAACATCACTTGAGTTCTGAGCTTACTAAGGAGCTGTTTTTGTTTTGTGGTGTTGTGGGATTGAGAGACGCTGCTCAGACGTTGTGCAGAGGGAGCCACAGCCAAGGCCACTTTATTTAAGTTTATCAGTGGAGGTCGCATCTTTGAAGACACTGCTGGGGCAAAGCTGGCAAAACCTTGCTGCTGTAACAAGAGTGAGTGTAGGCTTGGTTTCAGTCCTGCTACAGTGTTGGAGAGTGTAAACAATACCTGTGTTGCTGATTTAAGGACTTCTGCTCAGCGGCCTGTATTCAGAGCTAAGATTCGTTTGCTGGTGGTTCAGGAAATTGCTGCGTTGTGTTCCTGATTTCCCTCTGGTATTCTGTGTAGGCCTGGGTTTTACCTGCTGTGGTTTATCTCAGGTCCCCAGGGATATCCACTGTTTTCTTTCCCTTTGTTTGCTTTGTGTTGTTTCTTTGTTTCTATTCCGTTTTCTCTTAATTAAATAGTGATCATGTTTAATTAATGACATATAATATTATTTTTTATTTGATTTATATACTTTCTTTTTTGAATAACGATTGTTTTTTTATTAATATTATTATTAATAAAATATTTGTTATATATATATATATGTTTCTCTCCAATATTGTCTAATTACAGCCAGATGGCTCCTTTTGGGATAGTCCAGAGGTGGGTTTAGTGGATTATTCATTAGGCCCTACTAATTTTGGGGGGTGTTACACATGGAAAATTAAGTAAATGTGATTTGTACTGAGCCACATTTCTTAAGAATCTGAACAATATATACCTTAACCCAGTAGTGAACTATCCGTATGGCTATGAAGTGCATTATAATGAAAAAGAAGTGCAAATATCAGAGGTTTCACTTTTTGTCCTTCAAACCATTGGCTGACATCAGTTTTAAAAAGAGACACACAGGTGCTGACACAGAGGAATTGGGAGTTTAGCAGCAGCTTCCAGTACAGAGACTCTGGCCTTTCACTGAACACAAAGTGTAAACGCTGTCATTGGTCTGGCTACACTTGTAATATATGAAGCAGTACAGTGCACTATGTATTATTGTGTAATCCCAATCCCTAGAGAAAGCATTATTCCTCTTATTGAGTGTATTTACATGGACAGTGTTAATACAATCATCATGTAAACACAGTTAAAGCTTTACAACATAAAGTTCAGACCCAAATCCTCTCAGCCCAGTCTTGTTTGAGTACTATAAACTTTCAACTACTGACGGAATATTCTTGGTTCTTTTTAAATTAGATTTCCACATGGTTCTCCATCTCAGTGAGTTTTAAAGTATGGCACAAACATCCAAGTAACTGTGGGGAGCACATTATATGGACTACGTGAACATTTGTGTTGTGAAACATAACGTATGAACCAACTTTCACCCTGTTCTTCAATGGTCAGGACCTTCAAAGGACCACCACAGAGCAGGTATGATTTGGGTGGTAGATCTATGGTGGTTGTGTTGGGTATACAGAGCAACAGATGGACTACAGTCTATAATTATAGAGCTACAATGTGCTCCCCTATGGTCAGTGAAACTCGGAGACTGAACATGGAGGTGGTTATAATTTTATGGCTAATCAATGATTATTCATAGTTAATGCCTTCTAAGGAACATGAAAACATGTGAAAGGCTGTATCTAATCTGTTCTAATGTTGCAAATATATTTATGGCTATGTTGTACTTTCGTTTTCTGTCTGATAGGACTCTGGCTGGTGATAACCTGGAAACTAAGCTTGTTCTTGTTTTATATGAACTCTTCCAGTTCCCTTCCGAGAGAGCAGATTCTTGTAAATCATGCCTTTGGTAGGTTATATGAGTATGACATCATCCAGAGCATTGAGCAAGACAGGAGATGGAGCGCAAACCTATAAAACAGGTTCTGTGACATAGTGCCGTGTGCGACCTCAATGTAAATAAAGCATATGAAATCAGCTTGGCATTGTGATTTCTTAAGCATGCTTAAGCAAAGATAATAGACATGTTCGTACTGAATCATTACCTCTGAAGAACAAGGAATTGAAAAAAGACCAATACGTCTATATAATGCCACAGTTAAGGGCATGAATATTGTGTTTCCAAAACTGTCCAAAAATATTCCTATCAAACATTATTTTGACTTTTTCCTCTGAATTATTCTGACTTTTCTCTGAATTATTATTTATTTTATACTTTTCCTGACTTTATTCTGCCATGGCCCTAAATCTCTGTTGTAAAATGGTAATATATATGTTGGTCTGAAAACCACAAATACTAGACTAAATGAATAAAGAAAGTATGTTGTATACCATTTTATAGCATTAAACTAACTATTAAGTTTAAAAGAAAAGATTGAATTTTTAGAAATGAACTGAAGAGAAGATATACCCTTGAGCTGTACCTCTTCTGTGAGAGTTAAAGGTACCAACACAGTGACAGTTTGTATGAGAGTGTACTATTCTGCAAAGATTTAGAAAATCCTGTTATTTCTCAGGGCAGGTAGGTGTCGCAGTCACACAGCTCCAGAGACCTGGAGGTTGTGGGTTCAATTCCCGCTCCGGGTGACTGTCTGTGAGGAGTTGGTGTGTTCTCCCTGTGTCTGCGTGGGTTTCCTCTGGTGACTTTCTGTGAGGAGTGTGGTGTGTTCTTCCTGTGTCTGCGTGGGTTTCCTCCGGGTGCTCTGGTTTCCTCCCACAGTCCAAAAACACATGTTGGTAGGTGGATTGGTGACTCAAAAGTGTCCGTAGGTGTGAGTGTGTGAGTGAATGTTTGTGTATGTGTGTTACCTTGTGAAGGACTGACGCCCCCTCCAGGGTGTATTCCCGCCTTGCGCCCAATGATTCCAGGTAGGCTCTGGACCCACCGCGACCCTGAACTGGATAAGGGTTACAGATAATGAATGAATGAATGTTATTTCTCAACTGTGGCGCAAGGTCAGACAGCATGAATATGCATGACCGTTGAGCACTTGAGCGGCACAGTATGAGAAACCATCAAGCTGCTGTAATAATTATAGCCAAATGAGCTCAGGAGTACTTTGCAAAACCATTTCTGTCAGTTAACACAATCCATCAAAGGCGTGTTTGTGATATTGAAATTTTACAGTAAAATGAAGTCTTTCCTGGTAAGTACATGATATATTAACAATGTCAGGCAACAAGCTAAAACAGAGTGACTTTATAGACACACAGTGCAGCCTGTAGTCCAGATCTGTCCCTTATGGTGTAGCATAAAGCAAAGACAACGACATTAGTCTTGTAAGTCCAGTGCGAAACTAACAAAGCAAACCCACATCAGTATGGGATTAAACTATATATATTTATATATAAAATGTGTATGTGTTCAGACAGAGGAGCTGATGGCAGACAAGCGCATGGTTCCTCGGCCCCGGGGCTGGACTCCTGCTGTGTGTATGGGGATGCTGGGGCTCTGGTCACTGCTGTTGGTCAGTCTGCTGGACTCTAGCCACATCCGAGAGTCTTGTTTTCTGGCTGCGTTCTCTCTGATAATTGGCACAACAGTGCACTGCCTGTGTCTGCTCACAGAGGAATGGCTGTTTCACTCACATCAAAGGTGAGACCTACATAAGGACTTTCAATCATGACTATTAGTGCTTTCCTGTGTGTCTAATCTCTGTGCCTTACCCTCTGTAACAGGTATGGTGGGAATGCTTGGCAGATGCTCCAGGCCTGTTTCAGCCGGGCTACTGTTGTAGGGGTGTGTGTGGTGTGCGGGGTGCAGCTGCTGGCAGGTGGAAGTCATACACCAGAGCAGTGGGCTATGGTTGTCATCCATAGTGCTGTTCATCTACTGCTAAAGATCCTGGGAGTGCTGGTAATAACCTCAGTCTTCCACACATTTCAGCACATCAGGACAGACGGTTCCCCTCTCTCTGCTCCACCCACAAATGCAAAAAAAAAAACCTGTTTAGTAGCAATTGCTGATATAATTATGTGTACAAATATGGACAGATTTTTTGAATTTTTTATTTTATATTGCTCTAGACATTCTAGATGACACATTTTTCATTGCTCCACAGCCCAGTACCCCAGCATTTTATAACCCTCCAGCGAGTAATCTCAGATGCATGGCTGCCCCAGGGTGTACAATTTAATTTCATGCTTTTATACAAGTAAACACCTGTGAAGCAATGGGTGCATCTTAAAGTTACGACAATCACTCGTTAGAAGAACTGACTGAGGTTTGGCTCCAATTTGAAACTGATTACTTCACAAGACCTTCACAGACAAGTGAATATTGGACAGACATTGGTATTTAGTGTGAAAGGTTTTATATAAAATTCCACATTACTGAAAAAAAACGTGTAGTTCATTATTCTGCATCACATGACACTTCTTAAAATGTCCTAAATTGTTCCTGAGGGAAGTGATTTCTGTGAGCTAAGCTGCTTTTGATATCCTGTGTAAGGAAGCCCCATTAGATTTCTCTAACTCATTTGTTCTGTGTAAATTCCCCGCACAATTAAAAGTTATTTACAGTAATGGGTTGTGAAATGCCAGACAGTAAACATGACATCAGCAGTTTTATTGAACACACAGTTAAGGTGGGGTTAGAGTGGGCAGTGTACACAATGTCAGAAAGCTGACAATCCAGTACGGTACAGTTGTGATTCCAGTGCCTTCAGTTAGAAAACATTACTGTACCTTATTGGATTGTAATTGTAGATTTTAAAATTGTTTTGATTTCATGCTCAGTTTTTATTATGTTGTTTAATTTAACAGTTTTATAATGAAATATAAATATCCCATCTCCTTCTGGAGAAGAAAGTGTAATGCACCTGGACTTTAAAACCACTGATGTACCTCTAAATGTACCTTTAGTTTCTGATGCTGAAGTGATATTGAATCTGTGTGGTTTTGATTACACTGTGATGTGGATAATGGCATTAGCTGAGACACAGTAGATCACTTACAGCCTATAAATGCACCAATAAACACAACATCATTTCGCTAGTATGGACCACACCTGTAAACGCTGAAACAGGGAAGTGAACTCAGATGTTTTCGGGGAGGAGTTCAGGGTGCAAGCCAACCCCTCTCTCCTATGAATACAAGAAAAAGGAGTGGAGGTGGAAGTTTTTCTGACATGGAAATTACATGAGGTTGCAGGGTGCGTTTAGAGCTGAGGGGAGGAGTTGGGGCGTGGTCCTACTCCCAAACTCGTTATTGAATAACTTAAATTAAAGAGAAAGTCAATCATTTTCTCTAATGATTGTGAAACTAACACCATACAGGCACCTAGAGACTCGGTATTAAGTATAAACTGCTTCACTCGTGTATGACAAAGCAATTAGGGTCTTCATCTCAGTCATAAAATACCACACATTAACACGCACCTTCTCTCTCAAGGGTCCTGCTCCTGTGGAGATTTCAGAGGTGTGTGAGAACAGAAAGATGAATGTAGCTCACGGTCTGGCGTGGTCTTTCTATATAGGCTATCTGAAGCTTGTGCTGCCAGGTAACTTTCACACACACACTTCAATAAAGACTATTAGGATACCTGGATTAACTCCTGGACCAATACCTAGTACATTGTTTATGTAGCATCCTTTTTAAAAAAGAGCCCTGGGTCGAGGTGTTGAACCTGACATCAGTTTGACCCATTCAACCTACCCTTAACCGAATGTTAGATACATGGATTTATGTTTCGGTTTATCATTGAGTTTGTTTGTGTATATGATCTACTAGTCAGGACACTGTGCAAAGCGTAAATAAATAATAATATGCAAATCATTCATTCATTGTCTGTAAGCGCTTATCCAGTTCAGGGTCACGGTGGGTCACACATTCACTCACACCTACAGACACTTTTGAGTCACCAATCCACCTACCAACATGTGTTTTTGGACTGTGGAAGGAAACCGGAGCACCCGGAGGAAACCCACGCAGACACAGAGAACACAGCACACTCCTCACAGACAGTCACCCGGAGGAAACCCACACAGACACAGGGAGAACACACCACACTCCTCACAGACAGTCACCCGGAGGAAACCCACGCAGACACAGGGAGAACACACCACACTCCTCACAGACAGTCACCCGGGGCGGGACTCAAACCCACAACCTCCAGGTCCCTGAAGCTGTGTGACTGTGACACTACCTGCTGCACCACCGTCCCGCCCTATGCAAATCATTTAAATTCTAATTTGAATAGAAAAATATTACATAGACAAATGTAGAAAATACATGCCAACTTCATGCCAGCAATTCATTAAAAAAAAATTGGGAAAGGGCAATGACATCATTGGGTTTTTCAGAAGTAGAGATGGGGAGGGATTCACCACTCTGTGAAAGACTGTGTGGTCAAATAATGCCACAATTTAAATA
Source organism: Hoplias malabaricus (assembly GCF_029633855.1). Classification (NCBI taxonomy): domain Eukaryota; kingdom Metazoa; phylum Chordata; class Actinopteri; order Characiformes; family Erythrinidae; genus Hoplias; species Hoplias malabaricus. The sequence goes on along the minus strand of NC_089803.1, from coordinate 19,541,606 downwards.
GTAAAGAACTTGGGGATTGAATCATCTACACCACATAATATCATAAAAACAATTCAGACAAATCTATTTATGCCAGGGACAAGACCCAAAGCCAGTATTGGCTGGCTGTGATCTTCGGGCCCTTAGGTGGCGCTAAATTTAAATGTGGTGCCAATTCTTTAATGGAAATCACTGCATGGGCTCAGAGACCTGTCCCAAACTAGTGTCTGTGAACATGGTTTATCGCTGCATCCACCAGTGCAAGTTATAACTCTATCATGCGAAGCGGAATCCACATAAACAAGTTTCAGAGGTGTAGCTGCCTTCTCTGAGCTCAAGTGTCTTCCAGGCTGAGGAGGAGTAGGACTGTCCTGCTTGTTATTAGTGCACAGTTCAAAAGCCAGCATCTGTGATGGTATGGGGGGGCATTAGTGCACATGGCATGAGTGATTTGTACATCTGTGAAGGCAGCATGGGTTTCCTCCCACCGTCCAAAAACACATGTTGGCGACTCAAAAGTGTCCGTAGGTGTGAGTGAATGTGTGAGTGTGTGTCGCCCTGCGAGGGACTGGCACCCCCTCCAGGGTGTATTCCTGCCTTGCGCCCAGTGATTCCAGGTAGGCTCCGGACCCACCGCGACCCTGACCTGGATAAACGCTTACAGACAATGAATGAATGAACAGTGGCATTTGCTGTTCTCACACTATATTCTAACATTTTCCACTGTGTTTGTAAAATGTATTCTCTTTTATCCTGTATATTGACTCATGGAGATAAATAAATGACTGTGGTGTATGTGCAGAGCTGGAGGAGCAGGTGAAGAAACACTACAGTAAAACAGAAGATGTGCTGAACTCCTTGCGGCTCCACATCCTGCTGCCTCTGAGCGCCGCAGCTACATCCAGACTGGAGGAGGTGGACAGAAACATCACCTTCCATGAGAACCTGCCTGAGCTTCAGATGGATCGAGCAGGGGTCAGGAGGAGAGTATACAAACACAGCATCTACAAAATCACAGACAGCAACAAAGAGGTGAGGGACTGAACGGTTGTACACTACAGTTGTACTTGTGCGCACAACGTAATATGGGGCCTTTTAAAATGGGAGTGCTCAGGATTTCTGTGGGTGGCCACCTCCCTCCCTGCTTCCCTCCCATATCACAGATCTGTGGCAGCCAGTATGGGTATCTGTTGATGCGAAGACCCTGGGCAGTGGGAGCTCTCGTCTGAGGCATAGACTGCACAATGACATAGCAATAGTAGCAGTGTGAAAACAGGCAGCGCTTGACAAAAAATGTCTTGAAGGAAGCACATATTTATCCTCACCCGCCTGACATTGTGTCTGACAACTCTTTTATTTTGGCCACATTTTGTAAACGGAAAGACAGCACCACCTTGTGGATAATGTGCCTATGTACATTCCCAGTGTACACTTCATTTCAATTAATTTATTAATCTAATACATTTACATTTATAGCATTTAGCAGACGCTCTTACCCAGAGTGACTTACAGAAGTGCTTAGTGTTCAGACAGAATGTGTATCCTAGCTCGTACAAATAGATTAGGGTCCAAATTCTCTCTGAGCTCAGACGCTTGTCAGAACAAGGGCCAGTGCTGATTCTGTGTATTCGCTTTCTGTAGGAGCTTCATCTGGTTCAGGGGCACGGTGGGTCTGGGTCCTACCCAGAATCACTGGGCACAAGGCGAGAACACACTCTGGACATGGCACCAGTCTATCACACACTCACCCAGTTACACACACAGACAGAGAGTGACCAGAGGCAGGAATTTAACCCTGGGGCTGCGTGAGAGTGACACCACCTGCTGAGCCACTGTGCCGTCCCCATTTCAATTTAGATTATTGCTCTGTAAGCCTTATTCTACAGAACATTTCAGAGATATTTAAACGGAAGGAAGTTTAAAGAGGCTGTATTCTATATTGTCTTGTAATTTTAAAAAGTCATAATTAATTTTGCATGGGGCGGCATGGTGGCGCAGCAGGTAGTGTCGTAGTCACACAGCTCCAGGGGCCTGGAGGTTGTGGGTTCGATTCCCGCTCCGGTTGACTGTCTGTGAGGAGTGTGGCGTGTTCTCTCTGTGTCTGCGTGGGTTTCCTCCGGGTCACTGTCTGTGAGGAGTTGGTGTGTTCTCCCTGTGTCTGCGTGGGTTTCCTCCGGGTCACTGTCTGTGAGGAGTTGGTGTGTTCTCCCTGTGTCTGCGTGGGTTTCCTCCGGGTGACTGTCTGTGAGGAGTGTGGTGTGTTCTCCCTGTGTCTGCGTGGGTTTCCTCCGGGTCACTGTCTGTGAGGAGTTGGTGTGTTCTCCCTGTGTCTGCGTGGGTTTCCTCCGGGTGCTCCGGTTTCTTTTTTACTCCCTAATATGTTTCTTTTTCATTAACATATGGATTTTGTTTGAAATAAATAAATATATGAATTAATAAAGTAGGAATACATTGCCCTAGTTACTAATCCACTGTGTTGAAAAACATTAACTTAGTGTCACCCGCAGGGGGCAGCAGCACGTCACTTAAATCAAACTGAACTAGTGCCGAGTGAGCTGTGTGGTTTTGTCTTGTACGGATTGTCTTGTACGGGGGGGGTGGGGGGGGGGGGGGGGGGGGGGGAAGAGCAACAGATGGACTGCAGTCTAGAATTCTTGAGCTACTAATTACACACAGTCAGTGGACAGTGAAGTATGTTAATGGCTGATAGGTGTACATGGTCAATACAGAATTCGAATAGTACTTACAGTAAGAATAAACACAGAATACACAAACAGTGATGGTAAAAATGAGAACACAGCCACAAACAGATTATGACTTATCACCTGTTTCAGTTACAACAATAATTAGTTTGTAATTATCAAAGAATGTGTTGGGTGTGTGTGTGTGTGTGAGAGAGACGTGCACAAAGTAACTCAAATGCACTCACACATTTTCATAGTTTTTCTCACCCTCTGTCTTCTTCATCTCCCTGTTAAAGACAAAGTCTCTGTATTTTCATGTGTGCAATGTGCTTTCAAACTATCACTTGCTCTGTGTTACCTTCTTTAACAATGAACACAGTGGCATCATATATATATATATATTGAATGAAAACATCGTTATCTCTCTCTCTCTCTCTCTCTCTCTCTCTCTCACTTTAGGTGTATTACTGTGTGGCTGAGTATGCGACTCCTCTGTTGACTCTGTATGGGATGTCTCAGGACAACTGTGCTGGCTTTAGCACGAGGGAAAGAAGGCAGCAGGTCTTGCTCTTCTACTCCACTCTCAGAGACATTCTGGAGAACTCTCTGGAGTGCCGCAACCGCTACAGCCTTGTCCTCCTGGATGGTGAGCCTCATCCTCTAGCTACTATTTGTTTTTAACAGATTTAGAACCAGAACATACGGACACATGATTTACATCTACAGCATGTGGGAATTGCTCTTATCCACAGGATAACTCTAATCATGCTATCCATGTAGGTTAGTGTTACGTGTCTCTTCTCTTATAGCTATGATGTGGTTTGGTGACCCAAGCAGGGAACTGAAACTAACCTTCCACAGAGAAGCGGTGTTAGTCACTAAACCACCGACCACCAAATGGTTATGCCAAGGCAGTTTACTGAAATGAAAAAAATTGTTTCTAAGTCAGTAATGACTCACTCAATTATTGGGCACACAGGAACACTAAAAACTTAACTTAGTTCTTTCTTCCTCCTTGTATACGAGTGAGCTTTGCACTATGAAGCAAACTGGTTGCCAGTTGGAAAGGCTTTATGGAAAAATATAGTTCTCTGCCCATGCGGAGGCTTCCAGGCAACACCTGTCAGCTTACAGAGGTGTCTTTCATACAGCTAAATCTGCCTGTTTCTTCGGTTTCATTTTCAATGAACAGTTACCAACCAGTTACCGCAACCTCTGTGACTCCCTCTGCAGCACTCTGCAATCAAGCTACAAGCTTTTCTTTTCTTTTTACTTTCAATGCTGTTAATCCTTCCTCCATTATAGACATCAAAACTACTTCTAAAACTACCGCTTGTTCTCTTGATCCCTGTCCAACAACTTTAACTAAACCTTGTCCTCACAATTCTCATCAATAAATCACTTCGTTTTTTCCCATCTCCAATCAGCCATTGCTATCCAAAGTACTTGAGCGCACTGTGGCCAGCCGACTCCAGTTCCACCTATCTGCTTATAGCCTTTACACCCATTTCAGTCTGGATTCCTCACCTCCCGTATCATAAAAACGGCCTTAAAAAAGTTCACTAATCAACTCCTTGTGTCCACAGATGACGGTGCTCTTAGCATCCTTCTTCTACTTGACTTGAGTGCAGCCTTAGATACAGGGACTCATTCAATCCTCCTATTAAGGCTGCATGATTTGAGTATCAGGGTTTCAGCCCTGGATTGGTGCAAATCATATCTGACTGACAGAAAGCAGTGTGCTACACTTGGTAACCACACTTCTAGCATGTCTGTTCTAACTCAGGGCGTTCCTCAAGTCTCAGTCCTTGGGCCCCTACTGTTTATCATGTATATGCTTCCTCTTGGTCACTTAATAACCAAGGCTCAATCTGAGCTTTCACTGCTATGTGGGTGACACTCAGATTAATCTTAGCAGTAAATCTATTCATAACCCATCCAAATTAAAACCTTGAAGGGGCATATCTGCCTCATGCAAACAGTTATAAAACCTAATGAATTCTTATGGGATCCAAATCCACACTCACGAAAACTCCCTATTTCTCAACTATCAATGAAATGTCTCCTTCCCCTCTGGTACGAAATCTAGGCATCTCTCATTTCTCTAGTAAATCCTCTTAATTTCACTTCTGGAACTTTTCTCTCTCAGTCTGTTGCAGAAATGCTTATTCATGCTTTCATTTCTGGCTGTCTTTCGTAACTCTCTTCTTGATGGTACTACCTCCTCTTACTTACACAAGCTCCACATGGTACAGAACTGTGCCACTAGCCTCCTCAGCTGCACCTGCTCCCACTCCCTTCATCATATTACACCGGTCCCTATACAAATCTTTACGTGACATTTGCCCTTTGTATTTGTCTGACTTACTTATTCCCTAACCAACGTCATATCTCTCTCTCTTCTGGGTTGCTCACTATCCCCCATCGTGCTTTCTCCTGGCTGACCCCCTGAATCTGGAACTCTCTTCCCCTACATAGCCAACAAGCCAGCTTAATCTCCACATTTAAATCTAATCTTTTCTCTCCTGCTTCTCATCCTCAGTCATAAATCAGCTCTGTACCAGGTTCTGAGTTGTCTTTGTCTGAGATGCTACGTTTTTGTGCCACGTCTTCTTGTCAGTCTTTGTGGTATCAATCCTGAAAAGTTTTACCTGTTTTACTTCATCACTTCTCAGGTATTTCATGAGTGACATTGCTTGGAGAAGTAGAAACAATGTAATTTCAATATGATTTCAACATTATCCAAGAGCAATAATAAGAATATACGACTTATATTTATAATGCATAATAAATTCCATCTTTAAAATATTATAACCCTGTCATTGGAAGATATAATGTATGGCATATAACACCTTATTAATCATTATAAATATACAGGATACATAAGTGTTACCATGGTCTCGATTATGAGCAATACTGCCTAGCAACACTAGGTCAAATTTCTGCTATCGCTGTGAGGTTGCTACTCCAGGCTCAGAACTGCAGGAACTGCACTATGTAACTTTTGGAGAAGGGTAGGAGACCACACACCCTGAACACAGGATTCGTTGTTTTACCATGTTACTGAGCTAAGAACATGTTCTAAGTGTTTGTGTGGTATTGTTTTAGATGAGCAGGAGGCTGAGTCACATTACCTTTCCCAGGAGCTCATAAAGACCCTACAGCAGCAGAAGGATGAGATTCCCATGGACCTGATACAGGAGGAGCTGAATCACCCTGTGGAAGAGGAACGTTTGCACCATCAGGAGGAGCCCTTCAGCTCGTTGCCCAGCCTCATGATCAGCGAACCGAGAACCTTGCGGTCAGAACCGGTGGAGAACACTGACTTCACTCACCACCACCACAGATAGATCAGAACTCAGTACAGCGGACCTCACACGTTCATGTGCAGAGGTTTCAACACCTCGTGGTAAAAATTGTGAAAATTTGTACAGGTCCTTGACAGAGAACCCAGCATTGTTTAGTTATATTTGTTGAATTTATCAACAGTGAAGGCAGCAATAGGAGTCTTACCCAGGGCTTCCAAGCAGGGAACTGATCCCAAGTCAACCACTTGGAAGGCACAAGTGGTGTTTAATATGCTTTACCGGCATCACATATCGCTGCTGTCCAAAGAAAAACATATATCTCCATTTTCGTCAGTTTTGAGTTTACTTCGTCATTTGAGCACAGCAGCTGTCCTTCACATTGTGTGAAATGGATCTTTTCCATTAACTTAACATTAACCTATTTAAACTCAACCAAATTAGCAACGCATATCACATCCTCATCAGGTCTGTGGAGGGCTGTAATTCCGTGTTTTACATTATTGAATAATAAGCTGGGATCAACTACATTGTTTACGATGCTGTCTACAGAACACAGACAGGTTTCCACTGCCCTGTGAGTCTCAGTGTGTTCCTCAGAAACTGAAAATGGAAATTCAGTAAACACTGTGCACACAAAAATGTCTTTATCTTTATTATTATTATTATTATTACCACTTTCTTTGCTTTGCTTCTCTTTGCAGGGTTTGGGTTTTCTGTTTTTATAAAACAAGCAAACACTTTGTGTTCATAATCCTTTATAGATTTTCAAAGTTTCCAACCATTAAAAGAACACAAAACAAGCCGAATGTACAGTGATGGCCAGGACGTGTCTCTGTCTTATTTTGTCAAGCTGTCATTGACTGTGGATTACTTGTCATTTATAGCATAAAAATATCATCAGGTGTTAAATCTTTATACCTTTGTCTGCACTTGTGTTTCTGTCTGCACTTGTGTTTTGTGTTGCACCATGGTCCTGGAGGAATGTTGTGTTGTTTCACTACATGTTCTGTTTATAGTTGAAATGACAATAAAGCCTCTTGAATGTTGAATCTTGAATCTTTGTAACACAGACACAAATTGGTTACCATAAATGATGAGCCGAGCTTAGGGTTAAACATGCAGCATGAGACAAATGAGCTGGTCAACAAAGGCACAGAGAACAAGGCAGACACTTTGAATGATAATAATGATAATAATATTATTAATAAGAATAATAATATTTTATTTGTATAGAGCAACAGCTTCTAACAGCTCTTAAACTTAACACTCTAACAGCTTATAACACTTAATCATACGTAAATCAGATGAAAAGGTAATATGCATTAAAATAACAGATGCAAGTGAAATGATAAAACAGAATGAGATAAACAATCAAACAGTGATAAGCATTGAAGGAAATGTGCTCTAAAAAAGAGGCACACATATTAAAACACAGTGTGTATAAACATGAAAGTAGGGAACTGAGATAAAGGCAGATTAACAATTATATTTGTCCCTGAACAGGTGATTGTGGAGAATAAATTTAATAGAGTTCACAATGTCTGCTGCTCAGGTGTGTGTGTGTGTGTATATATATATATATAACCGTTGTTGATTAAACAGAACTTTAGACAAAATGGAAAGCATTTTTCCATTCACAGTCCAATTTACTATATTTTCCTTCATTCGGTTCTTTTGTTATTGTTTATAAATATAAGATTAGTAAATAACTTTAATCCAGCACAGAGTCAACATTTTCAGCATTTAATAATTTTATATCGGGCTTATACTCATTATTATATCTCTCATAGTTGTTGGTAATATTTGTATTAGTTTGTTTTCCAGAATAAAAGTCTCTGTGATTGTAAAAGATTATAAATGAATTATATCCTGTACAGGACAGTAATCTGAGTGGTCCGATTGTGGACCAGCAGTGGTCTACAGTCAGTGGTGTGTCTAGGTGTATATATATATATACACATTGAGAGTTACTGAGCAGTGAGCTATGTGGATTAAATGACTAAAATTACACTTTGTGTCGGTGGAACCAAAGCTTTGTGGATGACAGTGTTATAATTCAGCTTTGAGAGTTACTGATGAATGGGGGTGAGTGTGCTAGCGTCTGCTAACTTTAGCCGGATTAGCTTTTTAGCATTGGACATAAATTCAGGTAACAAGTGCTTTAATGTTGGTTGCTATGGTTGTAACAGCTAGAGTACCACTAAAGTTACACTTTATGGTTGTAATAACACGGTCCAGTGTGTTTTATGAGTCATATATGGGCTTTATCATGTAGTCAACATAATCTTATTTGATTACTCTCTCTCTCTCTCTCTCTCTCTCTGACACACACACACACAAATACAAAAACAGACTGTTTGTCCATAAACTGTCATGAGCCTTTTGTACAACCATTTAAAGGAAGCGATGACTGAAATGGTCAGTGACAACTTTTTCTCATGAGAATGACACAGGAAGTGAGGTACAGGAACTGATGTACAGTGAAGGCTCCTACGTGTAGAGATGTAGTGACCACAGACTAAGTGAAGGGGAAATACGTTGCAAATTTGAAATTGCAGATGTGCAAAACTTTGTCATTGTACAACATGCAAAAAATGATCTTCTGTATTTAACCCATTCTTGGTAGTGAACATACACACACACTCACTAGTGCACTAGGGGCAGTGAACACACACCCGGAGTGGTGCCCCCCACATCCGGGGAGCAGTTAGGGGTTAGGTGCCTTTAGGGAGGAGGAGGTTAACACTGTTCCCTCTCTCCCAAAAATATGTGTGTCCCAGAAATACAAACCGGATTCCAAAAAATTTGGGACACTAAACAAATTGTGAATAAAAACTGAATGCAAATGTGGAGACGGCAAATGTCAATATTGTATTCGTAATAGAACATAGATGACAGATCAAAAGTTTAATCTGAGTAAATGTAACATTTTAAAGGAAAAATATGTTGATTCAAAATTTCACAGTGTCAACAAATCCCAAAAAAGTTGGGACAAGTAGCAATAAGTGGCTGGAAAAAGGAAATTGAGCATATAATGAACAGCTGGAAGACCAATTAACACTAATTAGGTCAATTGACAACATGATTGGGTATAAAAAGAGCTTCTCAGAGTGTCAGTGTCTCTCTGAAGCCAAGGTGGTAAGAGGATCACCAATTCCACCATTGTTGCGCAGAAAGATAGTGCAGCGATACCAGAATGGTGTTACCCAGCGTAAAATAGCAAAGACTTTTAAGTTATCATCATCAACCGTGCATAACATCATCAAAAGATTCAGAGAATCTGGAACAATTGCTTTGCGTAAGGGTCAAGGCCGTAAAACTCTACTGGATGCTCGTGATCTCCGGGCCCTTAAACATCACTGCACCTCAAACAGGAATGCCACTGACAAGGAAATAACAGAATGGGCTCAGGAATACTTCCATAAAGCATTGTCAGTGAACACAATCCACCTCCAACATCCGCCGTTGCCAGCTGAAACTCTACAGTGCAAAGAGGAAGCCATTTCTAAGCAAGCTCCACAAGTTCAGACGTTTGCACTGGGCCAGGGGTCTTTTAAAATGGAGTGTGGCAAAATGGAAGACTGTTCTGTGGTCAGATGAGTCACGTTTTGAAGTTCTTTATGGAACACTGGGGTGCCATGTCATCCGGACCAGAGAGGACAAGGATAACCCAAGTTGTTATCAACGCTCCGTTCAGAAGCCTGCATCACTGATGGTATGGGGTTGCATGAGTGCTTGTGGCATGGGCAGCTTGCATGTCTGGAAAGGCACCATTAATGCAGAGAACTATGTTCAGGTTCTAGAACAACATATGCTCCCATCTAGACGTCATCTCTTTCAGGGAAGACCCTGCATTTTTCATCAAGATAATGCCAGACCACATTCTGCAGCAATCACAACATCATGGCTACGTAGGAGAAGGATCCGGGGACTGAAATGGCAGCCTGCAGTCCAGATCTTTCACCTATAGAGAACATTTGGCGCATCATAAAGAGGAAGGTGCGACAAAGAAGGCCCAAGAAGATTGAACAGTTAGAGGCCTGTATTAGACATGAATGGGAGAGCATTCCTATTTCTAAACTTGAGAAACTGGTCTCCTCTGTCCCCAGACGTCTGTTGAGTGTTGTAAGAAGAAGGGGGGATGCCACACAGTGGTAAAAAATGGCCTTGTCCCAACTTTTTTGGGATTTGTTGACGCCATGAAATTTTGAAACAACATATTTCCCTTAAAATGATAAATTCTCTCAGTTTAAACTTTTGATCTGTGATTTGTGTTCTATTCTGAATAAAATATTAGATGTTGGCACCTCCACATCATTGCATTCAGTTTTTATTCACAATTTGTTTAGTGTCCCGACTTTTTTGGAATCCGGTTTGTAAATATGTGTGTTTGTGTGTGTGTACGAGGAGTCCAGCTTATCTCCACACAGATTCTCTTCTTGGAACAAACTGTCTGTAACAGAGCGGTGATAGTGTCCTGAACAGGGAACGCAGTGTATTCCTAAAGCAAATATATTGCAAACTTAAAGGTTTCTAATGGGTCTCAGAGAAACCTATTCATTAAAAGTGCAGTCAGTCATTATCTCCAGTGATTCTTCTTCATGTTATGAAATAGCCATTATGCTGACAAGTTTTCTGAGATTTTTTACTGCACCTGGTTAAGTCATGTCCACCCTGTGTGTGTTACCTACTCTGTGGAGAATAAAGTTCCTTATTCAGGGACTACAAGGCACTTTCATTCTTCCTCTCATTGCCTGTAGCTGCTTATCCAGTTCAGATTTGCAGTGGGTCCGGAGCCTACCCAGAATCACTGGGTGCAAGGCAGGAACACACCCTTGAGGGGGCGCCAATCTTTCACAGGACGACACACACTCACCTATGGACACTTTTGAGTCGCTACTCAACCACCAACGTGTGTTTTTGGACTGTGGGACACTGCTGCACCAATGTGACGCCCTGAACAAAAAGTTGTATCTCCAAAATTGTAACTTTACAGGAGAAGGGGAAAAAAATTCCAAGTAATTTTCAAGCATTTCTATTGGTCCATTCATCGTGAATTATTTTATGAAGTGTGAAGGACAGCTGTTCTGTTCAAATGATGTAGTAACTAAAAATGTATAAAAATGGAGATACATGTTTTTGATTTTCCAGTATTTCTTATGGAACAATGAAAAGAAATTACGTGTGTACGATTGCAGAGCACAGACAATTAGTGAATGAGATGCACATACAGTGAGTGCTGGAGAGACTGTGGATGTGTGAAATGGCGGGGGGCTACAGCAGGTTGTACTTCACCTCAAGAATACACCTTCAGCGAGGAGTAAACTCAAGTTTTGCTTTTTGAAACTTTCTGGAAAGGTTTTTAGAATATTTTCCATTTTTGAATGAATCTATAAATGAAGAACCCACAGATACAAAGAGCTGACTACACAAGGAAAAGTATGAAGATAAAATTTATCTTCTAATCATTATTGTAATTTAATTGAGACTGAATTGTGACAGCGGCACGGTGGCGCAGCAGGTAGTGTCGCAGTCACACAGCTCCAGGGGCCTGGAGGTTGTGGGTTCGATTCCCGCTCCGGGTGACTGTCTGTGAGGAGTTGGTGTGTTCTCCCCGTGTCCGTGTGGGTTTCCTCCGGGTGACTGTCTGTGAGGAGTGTGGTGTGTTCTCCCCGTGTCCGCGTGGGTTTCCTCCGGGTGCTCCGGTTTCCTCCCACAGTCCAAAAACACACGTTGCAGGTGGATTGGCGACTCGAAAGTGTCCGTAGGTATGAGTGTGTGTGTCTGTGTTACCCTGTGAAGGACTGGTGTCCCCTCCAGGGTGTGTTCCCGCCTTGCGCCCAATGATTCCAGGTAGGCTCTGGACCCCCCGCGACCCTAAATTGGATAAGCGGTTACAGATAATGGATGGATGGATGAATTGTGACAGAACAGGAAAAAAAACTTTTCGTTTAATAATTTTTTTCATGTTGGTCCATGTATCTTGCGATTTTTACACAATGTAAAGAGCAGCTGATGGGTTTATATGATTTAAAAAAAAAAAAATGTACCGTGGAAGGAAACCCATGAAGACCAACTAGGTACATTTAGAAAATATAAACCTCACTGCCCACTCCAGGGTGTGTTTCCGCCTTGCACCCAGTGGACCCACTGCAACTGAATAAGTTTACAGACAATGAATGAATGAATCCTCTAACTGTGTAATACTCCTTAGTTGTTTCTGAACGTTTGGAATTTACCCACGGATCGTCACATTCTGAGGAGCCACACAAACGTTAGTTATATTAGCGAGAGAAATAAATAGTAACCCAGTAAACAAGGAACGTCCCTGGACGTTCAAAATAGGTCTAAAAGTAGTCTGTCCGTCAAGGACATATTTTAAACGTCAATGGACGTCCAAAATCCATCTTAATAAGTTACTTAAGTGGTGACCAATCGATAACGTCAGTGGACGTCCAAAACGCGTTTTATACAAGTAATTTATTTTTGGGACCAATTAATAACGTCAATGGACGTCCAAAATACGTCTAATAGTCGTCTTTTCAATGTCTGTGTGTGGACGTCTTTTTAACTTTCATTTTCAACCTTAAGAGAACGCTGTTTAGACGGCAGTCATTACGTTATTTCAACGTTGAATCAACGGCTAAATGTTTACTGGGAATGTATTCATTTTAATATTTAATACAAGACTAATTTAGTGAAAATCAAGAAAACTCAAATAAATCGAATTTATCTATGAGAAGAGAAGGCCTATTGATTTCTGTAAAATAAAATATATATCTGCAATGTTAAGGAGTTCTCCCCGTGTCCGCGTAGGTTTCCTCCGGGTGCTCCGGTTTCTTCCCTCGATCTAAAAACACACTTTGGTGTCCGTAGATGTGTGTGGGTGTGTTCCCGACTTGCGGGAATTGGATAAGCGGTTACAGACAATGAATGAAAGAATTCTGTGTAGTAAGTTCAGTAGTAATATACATAGCTGCAGTGGAACCACTTTGTACGTCCAGTATAGGACAACTTTATTCTTCTGTTTTAAAGTAGCTTTAGAGTAAACTAAAATGGTAAATCTCCAGAGTCAGAGGTTAGACCAATTCCAATCCTGTCCAAATCTGTCCAAATGTTTGTATGAGGAAGTGAGTAAATGTATGTTACTACTGTGTTTGATTTTCCATTACCTGAAGCAAAGGGAAAGCCCAAGAAAACAGATAGACAGGCCACAACAAGTAAGCCCTGATCTCTCACACACACACACACACACACACACACACACACATCCAACACCTAGGAGCAGCCTGTAGTGAATTTCCTTTGTAATTAAATCAGTTTCTTTTTAAATGGAGCGGAGTGGGAAAATAAACACTTGACAAACAACCAACTGACAGAAAAAGCTTGTCAAGGCATTCTCAGTGTGTGTGTGTGTGTGTGTGTGTATGCACATGACATTTCTTCTAAAAAAGTGTATTAAATAAATGGGTTCTCTTTGTTTTGCTGCAGTGACAGTTTCTACTCCTCCAGAAAATGCCTGGCACTTTTTATATTGAAATAGTAAATAAAAAGAATGCAGTTTTCCTACCTCAAGGGCTGTAGTTTTAAGTTTTAAACAAGTATTAAATGGGAAAATTTTGCCTCTAAAAGAGAGTTTAGTCAATCAGAGGCAAGTTGAGAACAATCACAAATAAATGACAGTCTGGAACTCTCATTCGTTCATAGTCTGTAACTGCTTATCTAATTCAGGTGGGACCGGAGCCGGTGGGCATCACTGGGCACAAGGCAGGAACACACCCTGGAGGGGGCACCAGTTCTTCACAGGGCAACACACTCAACCATTCACTCACACCTTCAGCGCTCAGAATTGCACCAGATCTTTTGGTTATAAAAACAGGTCTGTATATTAATATAACCACAAATTGCTCAGAAAAATCACAGACATTTCTCCCAACTCTGCCTAAAGTAACTGCTGCTATGTAGGTCAATGTAAGGGGGCTTCTTCAAATCACTGGCTCAGTGGCTATTCCTAAGAAACGGAAGAGATGTTACTGCTTAGAGATGTTTCCTCTGAACACGATCAACAAGGAAGTAGGGGAGCAATTACAGGGAAAGTATTCCTCAAACCTTAGAAGGAAATAAACTGTTATCAGATCTCATTGATACAGGATGGAAATTAAAGGGAAAGGGTGTGAGCACATTGTAAATTCATTGATCATCAGAAAATACCTTAAAGGACCACAACAGAGCAGGTATGATTTGTGTGGTGGATCATTCTCAGTGCTACAGTGATACTGACATGCTGGTGGTGTGTTAGTGTGTGTTATGCTGGTATGAGTGGATCAATGGGTTCGATTCCCGCTCCGGGTGACTGTCTGTGAGGAGCGTGGTGTGTTCTCCCCGTGTCCGTGTGGGTTTCCTCTGGGTGCTCCAGTTTAGGGCTGCAACTAATGATTATTTTGATAATCGATTAATCCGTCGATTATTTTTTCGATTAATCGATTATTAATCGGCTAAAAAGGAAGACAAGCCAAATTTGGTTTCCTGTCTGTTACTAGTATATTCAGGATACCATCAGTGAAAATAGCTGCTTGCTGTGGTGTGCAGATCTTCAAAACATAGTCAGCAATGATGGGCTGTTTTTATCTGGGGTGAGAGAGAAAGTGTAGATATGAACATATTAACTTAAAAAAAGGTGTAACTACTGATCTAAAATGCAGACAACAATGCAGGCAAATTGAAATTACATAAATGGATATTGGGTGATGCTGCCATGTGCTGATAATTAAAAGGGAAATTCAACTAACACATATGATCAGATATGGTTAAGATATTAAAGATTTGAGAGAAGTAATGTTGTAATTGTATAAGGAACACACAACCTACCATTATTAATAATTAGTGTTTACATGAAGAATGAAGTGGGTTTGATTCCCGCTCCGGGTGACTGTCTGTGAGGAGTTGGTGTGTTCTCCCCGTGTCCGCGTGGGTTTCCTCCGGGTGCTCCGGTTTCCTCCCACAGTCCAAAAACACACGTTGCAGGTGGATTGGCGACTCGAAAAGTGTCCGTAGGTGTGAGTGTGTGAGTGAATGTGTCTGTGTTGCCCTGTGAAGGACTGGCGTCCCCTCCAGGGTGTATTCCCGCCTTGCGCCCAATGATTCCAGGTAGGCTCTGGACCCATCGCGACCCTAAATTGGATAAGCGGTTACAGATAATGGATGGATGGATGGATGAAGAATGAACCCAACCGTTACATTAATTTTATATTTATCAATATTTAACAGTGTATGTAAATGTAATATACACTTCTAATGTAATATACACTTATAATGTAAAATACACTTGGCTGTGATACTCAAACACTAACACACACTGCCAGTCAGAAAAGATCTTGAAAAAGGCTTTAAATACATTATTTAAAAAAATGTTTGGATAGATTTTTTTAAACTCTGAATGTAACTGCCGCCACATTTACGGTGGAACGGAAAACTCGCTAAATACAAGAGTGATATAAATTTACTAAAAATGAGGCATCTTGTTTAACTGCTCTAGCAGGCTCTAGTGACACTGAGTGAGAAAAAAACTAACGTCACTAAAGTTATCTTGACTAAAACTACGGCCTGTTTTGGAACTGCTGATCGAGCTGACACATTTAAGGTGGAAGAGAAAACTCGGGGGGAAGCTAAGGCTTGTTCTCTAAACATGAGTGTAATATTAATGTACTAAGAAAAACAAATGTTGTTTAACTACTCTAGCAGGCTCTAGTAACATTTTAGTGAGAGAAAAAGTAGAATTAACTTACTACACTTCATCTCTTTCACACATAGCTCCAACGGGCTTCATTTTCAGGTGCTCATGCAGTGATCAGCTGTGCACATTTTGCACCTAACGCTGTTCCTTGAAGGCGTTAATGTAAAGTGCTCCCATACTTTTGTGCCCAATGATTCCAGGTAGGCTCTGAACCGGATAAGCGGTTACAGATAATGAATGAATGAATGAATGAATGTGTTCGAAATGGCTTCTTATTCACTCTTCCCTATATTATTCACTCTATAGTCCACTATTGTAGGGAACTGAATTCAGGAGGATAGTGAATGATTTCTGACACTACCTCATGTGGGTTTTTACCAAACTGCGCAGTGGATTATGGGTAATCTGATATCTGTTAATGTATATGGGTTGTGCACTACTTTGTGCAGTGCATTGTGGGATTGTTTGAGTGCACTGAATGTTGTTCACTATGTTTTCAGACACTACTACAAGATGGTGAAACCCCAGAATAGTGCACTATATAGTGAACAGGACACAGTATCTTACACAGGCAGAGCGTAAACGTCCGTCTCTGGTGGAGTCCTTCAGTGCTGCAGGCGGGCACTATCCAGGTACAGAGGGAGAAAATGTGGAGCTTCAAGTGGCGCTAAGCACTGTTGCTTAATTAATAAAGATCAAATTAATAAATATGGTTAGGAAATAAGTAACGGAATAAAAACATGCTTCAAAAACATGATTTACCAGACACATTAGGTGTATTTGCACAAAGTATTGGTTTCGGATCAGTGTCGCTGATACCAGACTGAATTTTACCCAGTATCAGATTGGAAAAGGAAATCGGTGGTATCGAACATCACTATCTTTGACTTTACATCTACAAGGTGGACCAAAGAGGTAGGTGCGTGTAACAAAGTGGACAAAACTCCAGCAGCACTACTGTGTCTGATCCACTCACACCAGCACAACACACATTAACACACCACCGCCACGTCAGTGTCACTCCAGCGCTGAGAATGATCCACCACCTGAATCAAACCTGCTCTGTGGGGCTCCTGAGCTTTGAAGAACAGGGGGCTACAGATGGGCTACAGTCTGTAACTGTGGAGCTACAAAGTTCTCCTGTATGGTAAGTGGAGCAGAAAGAATGGACAGTGAGTGGAGAAACAAGTAGGTGGTCACAATGTTATGACTGAGTGGTGTACAGTATATCATTTTACACTGACAGACACAATTCACTGTTCACACACTGAACAAATCAAAATCTTTTGAATAGTTAAATATTCCATTTTTAAAAAAAGATTTCCATTGGGTGCTTCACTGTATTGTAACTATGTTTCTGTTCTTTGTCCAATGTGCTGAAGTTGAAACAAGTTAAATAGTCTGAAGTAGGTCAGATGATACGGTTTGTGACGCAGCGTGACATTCTGTTATCTCAAACTGCAAACATTTGTTGATTCTCCTTATCTACACACAGCCTTATCGCCAGATAAAAGGATGAAGCAGCAGCACATGAGACTAAGATCAACATTCATTCATTGTCTGTAAGCGCTTATCCAGTTCAGGGTCACGGTGGGTCCAGAGCCTACCTGGAATCATTGGGCGCAAGGCGGGAACACACCCTGGAGGGGGTGCCAGTCCTTCACAGGGCAACACACACACTCACACATTCACTCACACACTCACACCTATGGAGACTTTTGAGTCGTCAATCCACCTACCAACGTGTGTTTTTGGACTGTGGGAGGAAACCGGAGCACCCGGAGGAAACCCACACAGACACAGGGAGAACACACCACACTCCTCATAGACAGTCACCCAGAGGAAACCCACACAGACACAGGGAGAACACACCACACTCCTCATAGACAGTCACCCGGAGGAAACCCACACAGACACAGGGAGAACACACCACACTCCTCACAGACAGTAACCCGGAGGAAACCCACACAGACACAGGAAGAACACACCACACTCCTCATAGACAGTCACCCGGAGGAAACCCACACAGACACAGGGAGAACACACCACACTCCTCATAGACAGTCACCCAGAGGAAACCCACACAGACACAGAGAGAACACACCACACTCCTCACAGACAGTCACCCAGAGGAAACCCACACAGACACAGAGAGAACACACCACACTCCTCACAGACAGTCACCCAGAGGAAACCCACACAGACACAGGGAGAACACACCACACTCCTCACAGACAGTCACCCAGAGGAAACCCACACAGACACAGGGAGAACACACCACACTCCTCACAGACAGTCACCCGGAAGAAACCCACACAGACACAGGGAGAACACACCACACTCCTCACAGACAATCACCCAGAGGAAACCCACACAGACACAGAGAGAACACATCACACTCCTCACAGAAAGTCACCCGGAGGAAACCCACACAGACACAGGGAGAACACACCACACTCCTCACAGTAAGGTCAACATGTCCAGTGCTAAACACTGACTGGATGAGTATGATGGCTAAAAAATGCCATCAAATCCATAAAGAAATGTTAAAAAACCTGCCTTTGCAAAAGAGTGAATGCCTCATATTGTCCTCGTATTCACTGTTTATGTGCAGAATCAAACAACACAAGAAAATAGTGATTAATTAATAGCTCAACACAGTTTGAGGCAGGTGTGTAATAAGATCTTTGCTGATTGGCAGCCTTTGGTTTAAAGGAAGATTGTGGAAATGACATGTATTGACAAACTATTACTACAAGTATATATTTTCAAAGAGACATGTGACTAAAGGGTATTTTTGTCCTACAGGTATGGCATGATGCAAATAAGATCTCAGTCATTTACAGATCACCTGACAGAGAGAACACGTCTGTCCAGTTCTGTGTTGACATTGATGGATGGCCTCTCATGGGTTTGACATGACCCCATGACTTGCGATCAAGATCAATAAACAACATCAAAAAAACTATCCTCTCATTTTGATGGTATCAAGGACGTCTCATGATGGATCGTGAGGGAGATCTGTACATTGTTAACAGCAGGTCAGAAACTCTAGCACTAGGAATATTTGGCCAGAGTTGGAGGGAACACACTCATTTTGGACTGGAATGATTCTTAACAGCACTGTGGCCTAGATATTGGTATGTACAGTAACTCTCAGTGCCAGTGTACTTACTGAGGCAAGTCTGGAGAAAACAGATTACCACATTCACACTGAGCAATAAGACCAGATGAAACCAGTTACAGCTGCAAACCAACAGGGAGGTTGCATCAGCTCTTCAAGCCAAGCTCTTTGTTTGTCTGTCTGTCTCTCTCTTTCTCTCTCTCCCACACACACACACCCACAGAGTCACACTCAGGTGTTTAAATAATATCAGACTACCTGGGCAAAGGCAAAATAGAGATGGAAATGAGCAAAGTGAAAAGCATATTTTCTCATCTGAGGTGGTGTTCTTGGCACAAGGTCCCCATTAAAATAAAACGAAACTCAATTCAAGTACTAAACTAATATATTATTATAGAATATAGCTCAAAGGATGAGGATGATGTGTTGTGACTTACTTAAGGCATCTGTCTAGAACTGGTGATCCAGGAGATCATGGACTGTACTCTCAGTGCTACAACTTGCTTACACCCCATTGGCCTAAGCCAGAGACTGTAGGTTTGATTCCCTAGAGTGTTGGGATAGTAAAGTGACATTGTGAAATCATGCTGGACCCATAAACCAGAGGCTAGCCACGGCTCATATTCTGCACTGGATCAGTACAATGTTGTTCTTACTTATAATGAATGCTGATGCAATAAATCAAATGACACCCTGTCATGCTCCGCAGCATGTATTCAAATTTTGAGCAGGTCCGTGTGGCCTAAATGTTGGATCACGGCAGCAAGAGGAAATGATCAAACTGAACTTGAAGACGGTTTGTTGTTGTGGCACTGAAGGAAAGAGCTGAAGACACTAGGGGCCATCCATCAGCGTCAACACAGAACCAGACAGACACGTTCTCTCAGTCACCTGATCTGCAAATGACTGAAATGTACTTGTGCTTTAGATCATCTGAAGGTATCTGCAACTCTATTCACCTTTAGGCCAAAGGTTTTTTAAAAGATGTTAGTGTTTCATAAGGAGCAGTGAATAAAGGGTCGGATGTGTTTAGATCTATAGGAATGACAGCAGTAAAAAGGGTGGGAATGTGTTGTGTATTCTGTGACTGTTGAAAAGGTGAGCAGGGGATGTGGTGCATTAGTGTGAAAAACAGAAGAGATGTAATTGAAGAGCCATTACGAAGACAGATGAACACTTGAGATGTCACTGAGGTCAAATGTATAGACCTTCATACACAGAGAGCCAACCCCTGCTCTATTCTTCACAAATGGCTGAGGAGGGTCAAATATCGTATTTTAATGAATTTCTAAGTAAAAGTGAGAGTACATATACTTTACAGACAACACATTTCTGCACATTCATTCATTCATTCATTCATTCATTATCTGTAAGCACTTATCCAATTCAGGGTCGCGGTGGGTCCGGAGCCTACCTGGAATCATTGGGCACAAGGCGGGAACACACCCTGGAGGGGGCACATTTCTGCACATTTTAATGCAATTCATTTACTGTTTATGCATTTATTAAATTACAGCTTTTTATTTAGTTAAATTATGATTATCTTTATTAAATTACTGTCTTTTTTTTTTTAATTACTGGAGTTTGGTGTGTTCTCCCTGTGTCCGTGTGGGTTTCCTCCAGGTGACTGTCTGTGAGGAGTGTGGTGTGTTCTCCCTGTATCCGCGTGGGTTTCCTCCGGGTGACTGTCTGTGAGGAGTGTGTTGTGTTCTCCCTGTATCCGCGTGGGTTTTCTCCGGGTGACTGTCTGTGAGGAGTGTGGTGTGTTCTCCCTGTGTCTGCGTGGGTTTCCTCCGGGTGACTGTGAGGAGTGTGGTGTGTTCTCCCTGTGTCTGCGTGGGTTTCCTCCGGGTGACTGTGAGGAGTGTGGTGTGTTCTCCCTGTGTCCGCGTGGGTTTCCTCCGGGTGCTCCAGTTTCCTCCCACAGTCCAAAAACACACGTTGGTAGGTGGATTAGCGACTCAAAAGTGACCGTAGGTGTGAGTTTGTGTGTGTGTGTGTGTGTCTGTGTTGCCCTGTGAAGGACTGGCACCCCCTCCAGGGTGTTATCCCTGCCTTGCGCCCAATGATTCCAGGTAGGCTCTGGACCCACTGCGACCCTGAACTGGATAAGCGCTTACAGATAATGAATGAATGGATGGATGGATGGATGTTTATTACTGTATTTTACTTTTTTAAAATTACACCTTACTATATGCTTTCATTAAATTAATGTTTGTTACTTTACTGAAGTGCTGTTTACTTTATTAAATAACTGTTAATTTACTGAATGTAATTGAAAAAAAAAAAAAATATATATATATATATATATATATATATATATGGTCCTGAAATTGCACTTGCACACGTCCGCACACACACACAAAACACACACACACATATTGTGTGGTAAACTAGTTTTTACAGTAGTGCAGTAACTTCCTCAGGTAGTTCTCCAGAAGTCTTAAGTGCTTCCTCATTACTGTCAGGTCCTGTAGCGTCACAGCTGCACACAGCAGGATTTTCAGACACGCTACACACTGACGGAGAGTAGAGGTGAGGTCAGTCCTGGAAAGAACCAGAAAGTGACTCACACACACAAAGTGTGGGCGGGTGAAGGGCACAGGACACACATTTACACATTTACAGTGGTGCTTGACAGATTGTGAAACCTGTAGAATATTATATATTTCTGCATAAGTATGATCTAGAACATTATCAGATGTACACGTATAGAAGTTGATTAAAAAAACACCCAATATTTAAAATATTAAATTAAAAACAGTATACATCTTGTGAGAATGATTCAGCAAATCAGCAGTTACTGTGATGTAAGCGCTTATTCAGTCCAGGGTGGGTCCAGAGCCTACCTGGAATCATTGGGCGCAAGGTGGGAATACACCCTGGAGGGGGCGCCAGTCCTTCACAGGGCAATACACACACACACACACACCGTGGGAGGAAACCGGAGCACCTGGAGGAAACCCACGCAGACACAGGGAGAACACACCAGCTCCTCACAGACAGTCACCTGGAGGAAAACCACACAGACACAGGGAGAACACACCACACTCCTCACAGGCAGTCACCCGGAGGACACCCACGCAGACACAGGGAGAACACACCACACTCCTCACAGACAGTCACCTGGAGGAAAACCACACAGACACAGGGAGAACACACCACACTCCTCACAGGCAGTCACCCGGAGGACACCCACGCAGACACAGGGAGAACACACCACACTCCTCACAGACAGTCACCCGGAGCTGGAATCGAACCCACAACCTTCAGGCCCCTGGAGCTGACTGCGACAACTACCTGCTGCACCACCGTGCCGCCCATGTTAATATATTCTCCTTTAAAAAACTTTTAAAAATCTTGATTTAATATACTTTCATAGCATTACGTCCCTTACTTCTTAATACGCAGATGAGTTTCCATTCCCACCTTCAATGCTAAAGCAATTGCATTCTACTGACACCTGTGACAACTGCAGCATTTAATGTGGAACTGGAAGTTTCGAACAATAAGCTATGGAATAAGCAGCTGAATTCAGTTCCAATTTTTGTGTGTGTTCTGGCTCTGAAGGATTGTCCCATTTCAGTGTACTTCAGTTTAAAGGGGCAAGATGGGGTACATTTAAGAAATGGGATTCGCCCTAAATATGTCCAATAAAACCTCTTTGATTGTGGCTGAAAGAATGGTACTGCTCTTTAAATTGTGTGATGTGACGGTAATGGACAGATGTGGAGGCAGAAATGAATTGTGTCATGAAACGTGCAAACATTCATTCAACATGAAAGTGAAAGACATGAAGTGAAATGTGCAAACGTTACGTATAAAAGAAGTTAAATGTAAAATGAAACCTTTAAAGGTTTATTAATATTGATTAAAACACTACTATCAAACACAGTATTAACTGAAACATTTTATTATACATTAGAATTAGTGTCTGTGCATGGCACAAGCCTAGTTCAGTAAATATCTTCCTCTGTTTGAAGAATTCCCTCCCTCATAAAAGTCCAGTTAAAACATGATCGTGAGAATATTATTTTGAGAGATTTTAACAGTTGATCAATTTTAAATTAAATGTTGCTTTAATCTGAGGTTGAGTGTGAGTTGGAATGGCCCAGTGTCACATTTTTATTTAAGAAACCAGATAACCAGCATATGTCTTAAAGATGGTAGACACCCCTCATTAGTAGTTTATATTCAGGTTCTTTAAGGTGTACTCTGCTGACATGAGTTCGCTAGAGAAACACACCTCATAATCTCAGTAGAAAAGTACTGATCAATTGGGGGCTAAAGGGGTATAAAGCCATTTTTTTACATTGGGCTTCAGCCTTTCCAGAAAAGTAGATGATGTTAACGTTAGTAAAAGTGGCTAAACTCCTTATACTCAGAAATAAACATTGGCCATGAAATGTATGTCTTCTAAAGGTGTTTAAATTGGAAAGTTGAACTTGAGTCTTACTGCGTGTTGAGTAAGACTTAGAGAGGTTAACTGAAGGAGGTGAAAGGTATGGTGGTGTGATCCTGTCAGTATTCATGTCCTGTCTGAGCAAATGCTCGTGACTGTCTCACTCCTGACTCACTGTCTCCACTGTTACCTGTACTACACCTGCCCCTAAAAACACCTCGCCCAAATACGCCTCACGCTTGAGTGTGTATGTGCATTTTACTCCGTGTGAGGACCAAAGGATGACAAAAACATGAACATGTTTTGCATCAGTCCTACATGATCGAAAAGACACAGTGCAGCTCTCTAATCTGTAACCGTTTACCGTGTCTGTTTCATGTTACATTCTGCATCTGTGTGAACAGGAATCAAACTCTGTTGGTGAAAAAAAATGGTGGACTGACTGACTTCAGTAAAGGTGGTCTTTTTTTTCCCGCCAATGTAGAAACCGTTCTGATTAAATATTGTCTAGTCACCGTGTTGATCTAAACTGGGTTTGTCTTTGTGTTGTTTGGTCAGTACTGATTTATAATAATTGTTTACACGAATAGTCTGACTCCCACCATTTTAATAAAATATTAAAGTAGTGCACTTTTAGTTTCCGCACCGCAGCAATGTTCCAATAGCTGGCATAAAAAGAGCTGATCTACACAGAACTAAATAAAACAGCGACTATTCACAGAACTAAATGAAGAAGTGAATATTGATTAAATTAAAGAAACTGTGACAATTCACTGAACCGAGTGAGGGAGTGGAATTACATTCAAATTTATTTAACTTCGTTAAAATAATTGAATACTGAATTGAATAAAAGGGTGAATCGTCGCTGAATTACATGGAACGATTCAATTAAATGAAGGAGTGAATCGTCACTGAATTACATGGAACGATTCAATTAAATGAAAGAGTGAATCGTCGCTGAATTACATGGAACGATTCAATTAAATGAAGGAGTGAATCGTCGCTGAATTACATGGAACGATTCAATTAAATGAAGGAGTGAATCGTCACTGAATTACATGGAACGATTCAATTAAATGAAGGAGTGAATCGTCGCTGAATTACATGGAACGAATCAATTAAATGAAGGAGTGAATCGTCACTGAATTACATGGAACGATTCAATTAAATGAAGGAGTGAATCGTCGCTGAATTACATGGAACGAATCAATTAAATGAAGGAGTGAATCGTCACTGAATTACATGGAGCGAATCAATTAAATGAGGGAGTGAATCGTCGCTGAATTACATGGAACGAATCAATTAAATGAAGGAGTGAATCGTCACTGAATTACATGAAACGAATCAATTAAATGAAGGAGTGAATCGTCACTGAAGTACATGGAACGATTCAATTAAATGAAGGAGTGAATCGTCACTGAATTACATGAAACGAATCAATTAAATGAAGGAGTGAATCGTCACTGAATTACATGGAACGATTCAATTAAATGAAGGAGTGAATCGTCACTGAATTACATGGAACGATTCAATTAAATGAAGGAGTGAATCGTCACTGAATTACATGAAACGAATCAATTAAATGAAGGAGTGAATCGTCACTGAATTACATGGAACGATTCAATTAAATGAAGGAGTGAATCGTCACTGAATTACATGGAACGATTCAATTAAATGAAGGAGTGAATCGTCACTGAATTACATGGAGCGAATCAATTAATTGAAGGAGTGAATCGTCACTGAAGTACATGGAACGAATCAATTAAATGAAGGAGTGAATCGTCACTGAAGTACATGGAACGAATCAATTAAATGAAGGAGTGAATCGTCACTGAATTACATGGAGCGAATCAATTAATTGAAGGAGTGAATCGTCACTGAAGTACATGGAACGAATCAATTAAATGAAGGAGTGAATCGTCACTGAAGTACATGGAACGATTCAATTAAATGAGGGAGTGAATCGTCCCTGAATAAAATGGAACGAATCAATTAAATGAAGGAATGAATCTTCACTGAATTATTTAAACAAAGGAACTTCACGGAGTAAAATGAAGGAATCCGCCGAGTGAAATGAATGAATAAATAAATGGAGTAGTGAGTATTTAATGTATGAATTTAATGAAGAAGTACATTTGCACTGAATTAAATGAAACAGTGAATCTTCACAGAATTAAACTGAATCTCCACTGAAAAATGGAGTGAATTTTCACTGAATTAAATGGAGTAGCTCTTCACTAAACGAAATGTAAGATGTCAGAGTGTTGCGTGTGACAGCCGAGTCGGGGCCGAGGCTGATACAACTTCTATCGGTGATTGCGCAAGAGCGCCGGGGGGGCGTGGCGTAGCATGGCGTGGGGGCGGGGCCGAGCGGTGTGTGATAAAAGCAGCGCGAGCGCGAGCCGCGGCATAGAACGCTCCTGGGGTTCTAGAACACTCTCTGATGGACGTAACTTGGAGTGAGCTGAAGTTAAAGGGGGAGAATTCGGAGCGCCGCGCGAAATCACCACTGAGTGTAATATCACCGAGCAGCGCAGGGAGCACGTCTCTGAGATGGTCTACAGCCAGGCGCTGGTGTTCGGACACAGCCTTTCGGCCGTCCCCGAGGAGGAGGACCACTTGACCGAAAGACTGAAGAAGTTCTTCAGGCTCGACAAAGAGCACAGCGGGGTCCGCTCTGGGCTGAGGAAAGCGGCCAGCTTCTCTAGTGAGTATTAGTCTTTATTATAGCCCCAGACTCTTAACTGAGCGACTGCCTTGGGATAGAAGCCTCAGGTGCCAAGGTGGAGTCTAAATAACTGCGCCCCAGTTTAAGGTGGAATGGGAAACTCAGTAACTCGGTCTTTAATTCGACCTTCTATTACGTTCCTGTTTCTAAATTCGAGTTTATTTTAAAGCAGGAGCCAGACACGACCAGCTGTGTCCACACTTCCCACCCACGGCTGAGGAAATCAGCTGATAGAGGCGTCACACGTGAAACGACGCACTCATGGTTTCACAAACCAGCTGACTCTGCACTCTCGGTTTCGCCTTCTGCCTCAGTTTAAAAAAACTGTAGTGTTTAACATTTACACTGTTTCATATAAAAAACATTAAAGAAATAACGTTTTAAAGGTGAGCTCAGTAGATACCGTCAGCTTTGGCAGGTTTAAAAACTGTATTTGATGCAAATTACACAGCTGGCCTGGGGTAACAATATCCTGAAGCTATTGATGTGGACAGAGTCAAAGTAGTAAATTAATATCAAGTGTCATCGCTAATTTAACGTGGTTGAATATGTTGTGTTCCTCCAGGCCTCTCCTCGGACTGCAGCTGGGAGGAAGATGAGGAGGACATGGCTGGGGTTAAACGGGATCTAACGGCTCGTATCGAGCAGTGTCTGGTCTCGGCAAAGGCAGAGAGTCTGCGCTGCTGTAAGCTGCTGGTTCCTGTGGGGATGATGGCACGCGTGTCCAGGGACCTGCTGCGCACCTCCGGGGCTGAACCCTGTGGCCTCCGTGGGGCTGTCATCCACCTGCTGCTGGAGGGACAGAGTGGGACACGCAGGCTGGGCACCGTGGTCATGGAGAAGAGCCTCACCCCAACCTTTGAGCTCTCTGTACTGCTCCGGGAGGAACGCGAGGCCTGGCCACCGCTCCGTCACCTGCTGCGGACTGACGGGGCCGTGAGACTGCGGCCAGACTACACACTGGTCAAGAGGAAACTGTACTCCTCCGCCAGCCCCACCATCATACACTACTGCTGACAGCAGACCTCAAGGCGTGGGCACGATGTCGCATCACAGTGCGTGTACGATTGAGGCACGGGGTTTAGAGATTAGTAACTATCACTTCTAGAAATCAACCATGTGGATTTTAGTGCACCATTTTTATTTATTGTCTGATGTTAACACAGAGGAGGGGAAACGGACTAAATGTAAAGTGTACATTCTCTGAGGCTGTGAACTTATCTTCACTTAACGTACATGAAAATGTAGTTTGCCCACTGGCGTTCATGCGTCTGTATTATGGCCATGGTTAAATATAAGTATGAATTAAAAACAGCCATGAGAAGCTGAGAAGAATGATTGTACGTCAACACACTGCACTGGAAATGAACAGGTCTCTGGAACATGGGCTTGATCAGTGTTTAGCCCTAGTCCTGGACCCCCCCCCCCAACACATTAACACACCTTCGACCATGACTGGGCAAGACTGGAGATATAAAGATTTGTTAGGTGTTTAAGCCAGGAGAAGTTGGAGTTCCTGTTGGAGAAGGTTCCTAAAGGTATCCTATGTAGGTTCACACTACTACAGTTGTTTCAATGCTGGTCCTGAAGCACCCTCATCCTCCCTATTCCTTCGTCTAATGTCCCTTTATTTAACTAAATCATTAACGAGCCTTTTCTGAGTTGTGAGGTGTAAAGGGTGTTAGGATTGGAAGTCAATTAATAACCAAGTTTAACAGTCACCAATATGTGGACAACTAGGGATTTTTTTTCTGCTTACACACAGTAAGCAGGTTACAAGCATTTTGCACTTTGTTGGTTTAGTTTAATATCTGTCCTGACAATGTTCGGATGCTCTTCTGGAGGTCAACACTACTGTACAGCGTGGATTGAGTTTAGTTGGAGGATAAAAGCATTTGTGTTCATGTTTTATTTTATTATTTTATTTATGTTTTAATGCACTGTTTTGCACTGTTAAGTATGTAGTGCACAATGTTCCTACTTAAGGACACTGCGGGGGAAAAATGATTTAACGGCACAGCGTATCTTGTATTTATTTTGCCTTAATTTGTCTCAGGTTTTTTCTTTTTTTCCTGAAAATGTTTCCATAGTTGCAGAGGTGAGCTGGCCTTGTCTCTGAGTAAAGATGTTTTGTATTTGTCAATGTTTCTTTACTTAAATATTAAAACATTTTTTAAGTAATCCTTGTTTCTGACTTGTTTTTACTTTAACATGCACTACTGCATGTGCTTTACAAACTCCTTCAATAGATAACAGTAGGTCAGTGAAATCACTGTCTGTGAGGAGTGTGGTGTGTTCTGTGTCTGCGTGGGTTTCCTCCCACAGTCCAAAAACACATGTTGGTAGGTGGATTGGCGACTCAAGTGTCCGTAGGTGTGAATGTGGTTTTTTTAAACACCCCCTCCAGGGTGTATTCCTGCCTTGTGCCCAATGATTCCAGGTGGGCTCTGGACCCACCGCGACCCTGAACTGGATAAGTGTTACAGATAATGAATGAATGGACTTGTGCCAAATCATTGAACTTGTGATTCCAAATAAGTTCTGGAAAAACTCTGTAGAAACACAGCAACTGATTTTAAATATTTTATTAACTCACATAAATTAAAACAGTAGAAAAGGATAATATACATGTAATTCAGATCTGTTGAGTATGTTTTTACATAAAGGGAGCCATCCCATTTCTACGCTGTCAAACCTACAATCAGTACAGGCTACAGTAGACATTACCTCCCAACACCATTTAACTTCCAGAATTTTAAAGACATAAGATGCTTCAATTTACAGCTCTCACAAAAACTAGAATTATACTGATTGTAGCTTTAACCAGAACTGCTCCCCACCAATCAAAAGAGATCAGTGTGTACCAGGTGAGACACACCCTCTGACTACACACCTCCTCCTACATTCACCCTCTGCTCGAGTGCTTGGTCACAATTCTAGACTGTTCTGTTTGTTCCTCTTTCACACTTCTAGAATGTTCTTATTGTGTTGCACTCACTGTTAGACCGTCTGATCCTCATTCTTGCAGTTCTAGAATCTTCCTCTTTTTAACCCTACTCTGTTCCATGTAGCTGTTCTTTAAAACACTGTATGCAGGCTGATGTTGCTCAAGTCTAACAAAACATACACACCTTTCCAGCCTTTATTCAAAACACCTTCACACACACAAAAAAAGATAAATCACACTGGTTCTACACACAGATTAGGCCTAAGTGATCTGTCCTCTGCAGCCGATGCTCAGCTGTGTCCTAGGTGCTAACGCACACTGAGAAACATTCAGACGGTGAGATGGTGAAATAACAGTTCCTAATGTTCGTCACGTGGTGAGGTGTAATGGTACATTCTAGCTCAAAGCATAAACCAAAAACAAGCTTTAAGCTTTACAAATCTGAGTTTTTCCTCACTGAACACTACAGAATAACCAAGTGTTGGATCAATTTCGCCAACAAACTTTATGCCATTTCAGAGCCCCAGTCCGGGTTTATCTGGTCCACATTAACTCCATCTGAACCCGCAGTCAGATACGGTTTAGGCAATTTAGTTTAACCCTTTAAAGCCTTATGGGTTCTTGTTTTTGATCTTCTCCTCATTTCTTCATCTTCATGTCAGCTTCTATGGCACTGCGGCGCCCCCTGGTGCCTCCGTCCTGGAAGAACAGAAAAGTAGGGATGGGGAGGAGGAGGCGAGGGCATGAGCTTCTCTATACAGAGAAAACTGCTCTTTGGCAGCCCTAACACACCAGACCGTGCACCCTGAAAACTGGCCAAACAACACGTTTTGAAAAGAGAAGTGGATGGAGAGAAACAAAATAAAAACAAAGCCCAAAAACTTGACATGTAACCTTTTACAAAATTACCTGTCGTTCACTTATATGACAAAAAATATCAAAGTGCTACATTTTTTACAGCAAAAAGTAGGGCCCGACCGATACGGCAACAGCCACAGATAACATTTAAGAAGCAAATCTGGCTGTTGAAAACGAATACTGCCAGTGTCATTTTGTTAATTGCTTTTAAAAGCAATGCTAACGCTAATGTTTGTAAATAAACAATTTCAAATTAACGACAGATGTCACTGGCAACTTTCTCAAAACACTGGCACTTCACAGGTGTGAGTTTTGATGATTAAACACACGTAAATCTAACGTTGGACGACATCATCGCAAAAATGACAAATCGGTCGAGCGCTACTAAAAAGTAATGTTTGAAAAATGAGTAAACTGTGAGTACCCCCGTTCAAAACCAGTACCTCTTTAACTAACGGGGCACCACGGAGCTAAGCTTTAGTGACTCTTCTCTTGTGGAAAAGGACTCTGCTTTGTTAAACCTATGTATAAACATGAAAATAGATGTGTGAGTCTGTGTGTGCGAGAGAGAGAGAGGTAGAAAGGAGGACAGGATTCAGGGGGAGACAGAGAGAGCAAAGCCGTGACCTTCAACCTGGATACTTACAAAGAGAGAGAGAAGGAAAGCAGGAGAGGCCATGGGGAGACTGTCCTGTAGGAGGACAAACAGCAGTGAGAAAAAAAAAAAGAGTCCTACATATATTCGCGCACACACATACATCTACAGAAACAAACAATATTAAACACTGACATACAAGGTTCACAGAGAGAGTCAAAGCAAATTAAAGAAGTAAACAGCCTTTTAGAGATTTGCAACAATGGACAGCACACGAGGCATTGGACTATTGGGATTTAGCGATGCTTCACACAAAAATGCTAACTTAATATCACCAGAACGATCTAAGCTTCGTGTTAAGACTAAAAGACACACCTACATTTATATATTTATTAGCAGCAATAAAGTGTTAGTGGTTCTGCATTTTGGAGATTTCTTTTTAGAGAAAAAAATTATCTCCAATTTTTTTTTAGTAGCAAGTAAAATAAAACTACTTGGCAAACCTTTTAGAACAAAATATTAAGCATAATATTATTTAACATCTGCTTATCTCTAACTGCGACTCCTGAATAAAACACTGAACATTACACCTGATAGAGGTATAGTTTCCCTTTCATTCATTCTTTGGACTGTTAACATTTTTGGGAGGCAGCAAGGGAAGTAGCTAAACATAAATCAAACTAGGAATCTCATATCCAGGACATGTGCAACAGACCACTGGAAGAAAGCAGACGAAGACGCACGTTAGTCCACAGCGCGTTGTAGACAAACACAGACAAGCTCAGGTAAAGATGGGGTGGAAAAAAAAGTTGAAACAGAGAGAAAGACATTTGTGTGATTTCTGTTTTACGTGTACTGTGTGTGTTTATAAATTTGATTCTTCCTTATGTCTCTGTGTGTGGAAATCCTAGACATGTGACGTAGGAGAGAATAGTGTATAGAGTTCATATAAATCTGAGTAAGAAGATTTGAGTGGGAGTGTGCTGTTAGTGTGAGTTGAGAGATGATGAGAGAATGTATCTGACATGTTTGTGACTGTGTAGTTTCAACAATGACCATGGCACTGACGCACATAACAGTCTACAATGGTGTGAAAAATCTGTTCATGCCCAGTTTCCCAAATGCCATGTAGTGACTAGATCATGTTAACTATTGGAGTGAGTAATGATACCCGTTCTGTCACAGAGTAGCGGCTTGAGGTTTGCTGTGCTGTACTGCTCTTACAAGTCCTGTCAAGTGGACGGTTTCCAAAAGCATCAGACTGCAACAGTTGCTATGATTACAGTGTGGTTACTGCATCAGTATCAGAAGTAAGTTCATTTGCCTTAGAATTTCTTCAGCATTTTAACTTGTTAAGCTTTTTTTTGTGATATGTGAAACCAGAACTGACACAGAGACCGCTGGCTCAAGGCCTTATTGGAATTGTGAAAATAAATATAAAGAACAAAAAAGGTTACTATAATAGTGCTATTGTTTGGTTGAGACGTGGACCACTAGCAGAATGAAACTCTCTATTTTGTGGCTCTGCCTCAGTAAGTCGTGGGTGTTGAGAATCCTGTTTATTAAAATAAAGCAGAGCTAGCACCCTAGCTTTCTTTATTCTGACATAGATAAATAAAAAGTGTTTATTAGACTTCATCGGTCGATTTAAAGCCTATATCTTGTGATCTTCTTGTTCATGCATCTGACTGTGAATTAATAATATACAGGGGGTCCTCGACTTACGACACCTATCCTCCTCGGTCCCGAGCCACGTGACCGTGTATTCTTCCGCCGCGCACAACACACACGAAGTTCACGTTATGACGTTTACGACGCAAAACCACTTAAGTCAAAACAAGGCTTTATACAGTAAATGGGAGATGTGTCGTAATCACGAAGCATCGTAACTCGGGACTGACGGACCTATTATGTATTATTATATTTTCTGATCCTTTCCAAATTTATACTACAATCCATATTTTTAATAAATGTTAAAATATACAGTGGCACTAAATAAATAAACATGTTCACTGAGGGTAAGATGTGTGTTCCTGCAAACTTCTGGTAAGTGAAATTTGGCCATTCTGGTTATCGTTTCCTTATCTATTAATAAAACATATTTGGCAACCCCTGCATGTGATGATTCTGGCAGATACAGAATAAGATGAATACGCGATTGTATCAAGTTCGATTTTTTTCCACTACAATATAAGAAACTTATCTTTGCAGGTACATTTTTGAATGTTGACAGTGGAATAGAAAATGAGATCAAGATTTGTTGATTAATTATAGTTTTTAGATTAACTGACATCAGATGGTTCTTACCCTCTCTAAATTAAAAGTATCCCCTCATGAGGCTTTTCCCTCTGCCTCTTTCTGCTCTCGAGAGGATATTCCGTGCTCGCCTTTTAAAATGTTTGGGGTCAGGGCCGTTTTTCTCTCAGTGAATACCATTGGCTGATGTCTCCTGGCTCTGTGACTGCCCACCTCATAGACTGTATTAGGCCCACCTACTGGAAGAAGCCTTCTACAGAAAAACAGACATGGAGGACATATACCTTGGTCATTTGACTTTTGTTTTTAAATGGGGAAAATAGGAGGCTAAGCAGTGTCCAGAATCATTATTAATATAGTTTCAAGTCTGTCCCACGGTGTCTCTGTACAGTGGGAGTAGACAGAATACAGTAAATGTAGCTAGTGAATAGGAGTTGACTCTCAAATGAATCGATTCTTTGAGCATCTGGATGTAGGCATCGACACTTGGCAAATGATTCAGAGTCAAACCCCAGACACTCAGTTTTCTAATGTCTTGTGCAGGGAACAACAATCCACATGTATAATCACATATTACTATGACCTGAACCTGCTGTGAACAGTGGATTATGACCCTATCCTGACTCTTTATCTATGGCTCTGGAGCTGTCCTGGGGAAAACAGCAGCTCTGTGAGCCATGAAGGCTTCTCCTAGTAGGCTGGTCATATGCAGAGTTTGAGGTGGGCAGTCACAGAACAAGGAATATCAGCCTAAACATTCACTGAGAGCAACTGCCCTGGGACAGCCCCCAAACTATTAAACCCCACACATTTGAAAACCAAAGAGTGGAAAATCCTATGGAGTGCAGAAAGTGTGAGAGGGAAAAGAGATTGTCACTCGAGGAAAACAATAGAGGGAGTAAAACCATTTGAGAATAAACGAAAAGACAGTTTGAGAGAGAGTGTGGACACAATTCCTGTCTCTCTGCTCGCGGGTTTCACAATTGCGCTCACGAGAGAGATATTTACGCATGCGTAACGTTAAAACCTTTAACATTTCAGCAGAATTATATTTTTGACCTGGCGTTTTCGCGCCACCTACTTTTGAGAGTGATGAGATGCCTTTGGGCAGAGATATACTTGCTGTTTGGCCATGCGCTTGGGTAGGCCGTCTGAGTCGTGAACGTAAATGTTCCCAAACTTGCCTGTGTGCTACACTTGTAACTGGAGAGCAGACCAGAGAAAGAAAGCTTTGACACGGCCTGCTTCAAAACCTTCTGCCATTGTGATGCTGTTGATCCCCTGCACTGCCCCCTACGGTTTACGCATGTACTGCACCA
The DNA here is from genome assembly GCF_029633855.1 of Hoplias malabaricus. Lineage (NCBI taxonomy): Eukaryota > Metazoa > Chordata > Actinopteri > Characiformes > Erythrinidae > Hoplias > Hoplias malabaricus. Next base: position 19,507,673 of record NC_089803.1, on the reverse strand, counting down.
TGCATATGACCCAAGCACCAAACAGACCCAGGATATGCAAGGCAGCCATGATGCTTACGTGGATGGGTAGTTAACAGCAAGTATATCTCAACCCTTACACATCTTAACATCAACACCCACTCAGAGCTTACACCGAAGACTGTAACATCCTCAAGAGTGTCTATAATTTACCTGCGGTAAGGCACACAATAGGAAATGACAAAAGGCTGAAAACCGTACTAGGGATGAAGATACAACTGTTGTTTTGCTTTAGGTCTTGTGTGTGCACATTTCCATTAGTTACAGGAACTTTCAAGAACACATGACTGGACAGCACACAGAGACATGCGCATATAACAAGTCATGCAGCTGATGCAGCCAGAAAGTCACTGACATTTTCAAGTACCACAAAACAAACAATACATTCTTACCAAGTTACATAACCTGAATAAAAGGTTTGTACATGTGCATAAATTTGAATTTAAGCTCTTGTGGTTCACAATGTTGTAAGATGGACAGAGTGCGAGTGCACAATTGTGGCTATAAAACAACTCCTGAGCTTTTCTGGAGCATAGTTGCCATCAAGCTTCAAACCTTGAAATCTCACTCGCTATTCATACCCAGTAGAAGCAAACAGCAACTAAATGCTTAGATGCACTTGACCATTTTTGTCAGCTTTCAGTTGCTTTGGTTGTTGATGCCTTCAGAAGTGTCTGTGTGTAAGAGTGTGTGCTTAGTCTCACTGACCTTTTCATTAGCATCTTGTTTGGAGTTGTTTCTTTTCCTTCTGGGCATGGCAGCTGGTTCTGGCTCTAAATCTTTGTGTGCTGGGCTCAGGGTCTACATATATGAGACTGGGGGTTAGCGTGAATAACACTACCCATATTGACAGGGACTTTAGCAAAGGGCTTTAAGGTGGCTGTGTTTAAGGGGAAGTGTGGTTACTTTTTCAACCATCTCCATAGGGTTCCGTTGCCACCGGTCATTCCTCCCCAGACTAAATGACGTGTGTGTGGAGTACCTTATCATTAGGGTCCTGTTTGCGGTTAGCCTCCCGTCCCCGCAGGCTCTTGGCGCTGATTCCCGACTCTGAAGTCTGCATTATGAGCTGGGTGGCCAGGAACTGCTGGATCTGCTCCAGGACATCTCGCTGCATCTCCAGAGCCATGTGGTAGACATCGTGGTCTGAGCTGTTGTACATCACTGCGTTCTGGAACATCAGCATGATGTCTCGCTGGAACTCAGCTGTGGTGCGAATCTGCCCTGTCTCTATGTTCTTCTTGATAGCCGACAGGTCCATGGGCCTGTTAGGAGGAGATTTGTGTGAATACTAACAAAGCTAACAAAGATTTAAACTAGGAGCTTCCATCTTGCTGTAACCACAATAAACACACCACACTACCACAATATTGGAAAGATGAAATACTGAAAAGACTGATCTGAAGCATCCTGATAGTATCTAGGTTACAAGCTAAATAATCATATGGCATCATCTTGTTATTTTTTTAATCATCTTAAGATTTTCTTTCAATAAAGGCATAAACCCTAAACATTTTCCAAGTATAGTAGATCTCACACATGCACTATTTATGACTAGTGCTGCGTCCAAACTTGTGTCTATGTGGTGCACTATTTTGGGCTTTCAGTGGACAATCCGTGTATAACCCATAAACACTAGTGGTTACCCACAATCCACTGTGCTATGTGATAAAACCCTGCATGAGGGAGTGTCCGAAACTGTTCACTACCCCCCTGAATCCTATAATAGTGCACTATTTAGTGTGTAATGTAGGGAATAGTCAATAAGGAGCCATTCAGAACACAGTGTAGATGTTGGTTACCTACCTATGTACAATGCTGTGGTACCCAGGAGCGATGTCATCAGACACCGGCTGCAGAAATACACTTGCATACCTGCAACGCATTAAGCAAAACACAATATACACCTTAAACTAAAATGTATTAGAGACTAATTCTTTTCAGAAAACCATACAACAGCATTTGCAATTGGTCAGTGCTGCTCCAAATCCCTTACCTGTGATTGGCTGCTGCCCGCCACACTAGCATGATGGCTTTCTTCCAGATCTTTTGAGCCTGTAAGGCCTCCTGATCCTCACTGCACATCGAGCTGATAGATACAAGGAAGACAACATATATATATTTAAGGACAGAAATTCACAGTAAAAAAAGTAAGTGAATGTGGCTTATCACAATCCTAATTCAATTAATAACCCACAACTGAGAGGAGGCTGGGCTACTGGCTGTAGAATCTGCTGTGGTGTATCGTTGGGAGTTGGTGCCATATCCATCTTCACTTTCACTGGCCGGAGGGTCCACCTCAGAGAGATATGGCCCCTCTCCACACTCTTTCATCTCCATTCCTTCTTCAGCATCCACCTCACTCCCTCCATCTTCTTGCTTCACCTTTCAGAGTGAGAGAGAACATGTACTACAAATACCTTGCATCTGTCTAACATGCCATTTAATTACGCAGGTAATAATTTCCAAAAAAAAAACTGTGATAATATTTATTTAAAAATATAAAACAATCCTGGTTTGTTACTGCGATGCTCGTGTTCTGTAGCACTACCTTTGTGTCTCTTACGGATGCTGAGCTGTCCTCTGAATCAAGGCAAGGTGTTTCAGCCTCAGGCTGAGTCCACTCCTCATTCTCAGTTTTCAGTGTGGGGCTGGGTGTCCTGTTCTCTGTTTGTTCCTCCTCTTTTCCTCTGTCCACCTCTGTTTCTCTCTCTTCAGCTTCTTGCACTTCAGACCCCTGTGTTTGTCCTGTTTCTGGTGGGGCTGCAGGGTCAGATTCTCCCATTGCTACTTCAGGTCCCCCAGCCTCCCTCACCTCCTCTAATGTCACTGCTGGCTCCCCATCCTGAGGTTCAGGGACAGGCAAATTTACAGAAGCTCCCAGAGTAACCCTGGGCTGGGGGCTAGGCTCCGGTTCGACCGGTTTAAAAGCTTGGTGCTCCCAGGGGCCAGAAAGAGCGTGTCCCCCAGCTACAGCTTCCTCACATAGAGAGAGAGCAGCTTCTACTGCTGCTGCATCTAAAACCTCAACTGACTCATCCACCTGAGAGACAGTGACAGTCAGTGAAAACAAGAAATGAACAAACAGAATATGGGAATGAGTATTACTGCACACCTAGATAATGACACTCATAGAAAAACCACATCCAATTAGCATTCCAAACACATATCTATGCTCATCTTCAGGTATATAACTGCAGAGAATACACAGCTGATTCTATGGCTCACATTAAATTAAGCTTTTAATAATAGCCTTTTTTATTCAAAATCTTGTCCCAGAAATAACTGTAATAAACAATACTATTGTCACTTTAAGACCATTTTATTGCCACTTGACCATTCATCAAAACCTTATTTATTAAGAATATTCAGACATTGGGAATTAAATATTTTTTTAAAAATGTTAAATAATCAAAATAAATAAATAAATCCTTTTAAAAACCCCACTCTTTTTTAAAACATACAATAAAATAAAATCATTGCTTTAAAAACAAACCAACATAATGGCTCCAAAATAGAGAGCTAATAAAAACAGAGAACAGAAGAGAGCGAGTGGATAAAGTATTGGCAACGATCACTCTTACATAAACAGAAATGCCAGAAAACACAAGGGGCAATATAGAGGTCAGCAAAACCTGTTAATGAAATGCCCATATCCAAATAAAAACATGCATCTCCATTTTTGTCGATTTTTAGTTTAATATATCATCTCAACCCAGCAGCCATCCTTTAAAATGTGCAAAATTGATGAATGGACGAATAGAAAGGCTCCAAAATACATTACATTCACTTTCACTGAAAGTTAAAAAGGTTTTTTCGTTCACCTATAAAATTACTATTATGGAGATTCATGTTTTTCTTTGGACATTGTTATTTCTAACAAAACAAACAAACAAACAAACAAAAAATAAACAAAAAACAAAACAAAACAAAAAGTCTGAGCAGCAAGTTACCACACTCTACAAAAAGACAACTCACAAGGCTGTCTGCACAGAATAAATTAAATCTTAAGGCCTCTTTTTTTCTTAATTGTTACAACATAAATATTTTCTTATTGTATATTACAGTACAATTGTATTGAAATATAGGTAGCTAAATTGCAAAAAAAGTCTCTATTTTATGTCTTCATGTTTGCATTTGACATGCATTACCTTCTCTTCAATAATAGCTATAATATCCCCCACAGTCTCCAAGTCAAGCTCATCCCCCATGTAAGACACAGCCACCAGGTCCTCCTCCACCAGCTCTCCCTCTCTCCCTTCTGTCTGCTCTGAGCCTGGCTGCTCTGCCAGCACTGCCTCTGGGCCAGGACACTCTGCCACTGTGGCTCCTGCAAAACACACACCAACATGCAATTTACCCTCACTGTGAAGAAGGGACCTGTTTGCTTGGGTTGTGATGAGGAACTAAGTTTTTGACAAAGCCTGGGAGGCAAGGGTTGAGAAGCAAGGTACTACGTTAATGCATGTCTAGGCATGAGTCCAGTTTAATGAGCGTGATGTTCAGGCAATGTACAGTACGTTAAAGGGGAAAACGAAACCAATGAAATGAGCAGTAGAACAGAAATACAGATTGAGATTTAAACGACAGTAAAGCTAAACACTATAAGCTAGTTCTTCCAGAAAAGTAAAACTAACCACCATTCAGCATTAGCTCCATGTCAACATGCTCATTAGTCATGTTGATTTAAGTCCAACTATGTCTTTTAAACTGGCAAGCAGAAAAAGGCAGAAAAAGAAAGTAGGTGTGAAAGAGAAAGATTGGGAGAGACATAGACCTGTGCCGGGTATATAGTGGTGTCCTGGAGCAGGGGGGGCTACAGTGGGGGGATTAGGGGGCTCAGTGCTGGCTGGCATCTGGACTGGGGGCGTGCTCTCCAACAGACGGGATAATGTGGGCGCATCTGACACAGAGACACATACACAGTGCTACAAACACACTCAAACACTAAAAGCGCAGCGCTGATTCTGAGATTTACTTCTATTACCAAGACAAATTGATTAACAATCTGAGATCTGCAAGCACAGTTCACAGAAAAGCCACGTTTAATTCCAGAAGAGAATAAAACATACATGCACACAAGCACACAAACTAATCATAGATACACGTAGGCAGGTACCAACACCTACAATCGCCCATGTTCTATCTTTTGTATTTTTACATTTCCCAGCTATTCATTTATGAATTTTTTGTATCAAATAATTTTATGTATCCATTTTACATCCTAGATTTATTCATCCTACACAGCTCTCAGACCTGTGATGGCGCAATCATTTCATGTCTGTTAAACCTACCTGGAAATATGTATGAAGTGCAACATAGAATGTCAACAGAATGTCAACAGTAACATCACTACTCTACATCCATTCAGGATACGAATATTCAGGAAATGTTGACCCTTTAAACACAAATATAAAGGCAGCATAATGTATGTGTAAAGCATCTACCTGTAGAGACATCATGGCTGATGGGAAGTGCAGCAGCAGGGGCATGAACCTCCACACCATGAGCTCCATTACTGAGAGCTGTAGTTACCTCGCCCTCCACCACCTTAACACAACACATCAACGCTTAGTTGTTAAATCTGACATGCTAAGATTACAACAACACATGCTATTGAAAAAAAAATCATGTGTAACTCCAGGTTGTAAGACCTTACACCATGCTTTTGCTTTGCTAAAAATGTCTCCACAAAAGATACATTTCCTGCAGAAAGAGCTTGCAGTATACCCTATGCCCTGGTTAGAGAATCAATGGCCACATGATTGCTAAGTATTGGATACAACCTTCGAAATTAGTTTTAAGACAAAAAAAATCAGAGACAGGAGTATAAATGCAAACATAAAAGATTACAAATCATCATCTGGTTTTCTGATTGCAATTTTCAAAGTATGGTCTTCAAAATCAAAGTTCACCTGTCCCTTAATGTTTTGTTCAGCCGTCTCCCAACACCCCTTTAGTTTGCCCTAACACTTTTCAATATCCCTAACCCTATTACCCCGCTCTCTTAGCCTATAACATGTAACTCAACCCTCCCACTGCCGTATGCTTACCAATCTGGGGCTGGCAGACAGGAGGTTGCCCTTCTTTAGCAGCTCAGAGAGTAAAGGGGAGGGTGGTGGGGTGGCCTTTTGATTTAGGAGCTTCTTCTGAGGAGATTCGTCTACTAGAGCACTTAGGCTACCTTCTTTAGGCCCTGGTCCAGTTGGCTCAGAAGCTGGCATGAACACTGCCATTCCTGGAGCCTGTATAGGAGATGGACATAAAAATGTATATAAGAGGCTAATTTGATTACATTTACACTGTAAACCTGTAAGTGTACATCCCCGCTCCCTCACATTTCTTTAGTCGGACTGTTCAAAACAGTATTATTAAAAATATGACAGATCTGTTTGCAAACATTGGTGTTCATTCGATGGAAGGTAGTGGATTAACAACAGCCTCAAATCTCTGTAATCCCTTATATCTGCAGAGGCATTTGCCAATAGACTACATACAAGTGGAGTGAATATGGAAAAGCCCTACAGTTGTACTATTACTATTGTAATATAATAGTCACTTCTCTGACCACTCACTTACCATTGGACTTGGACATGAATCGTCTGTCGTTAGCTGAGGGGTATCAGGATGTGGGAGGTCCATGCTGGGTGAACTGGACCCCAGTGGGGAGCGGACAGTTACGCTAGGGAGCCTCTTTGGTGTGTTTTTTGCTGCCTGGCGTGCTGCAGAAATACGGGAGGGAAACAGATTGTTGAGTACGGTGTCAATTTCTATGACTGACATTTCACAAAAAAAAGTCTGGTATAATTGAGTTTTGTGCACTACCCAAATACTTTAGAATGTTTGCACTGGGACCCGACTGAAAGACATCCAATGTCCAGTTGTATTGACCTGGCTGCAGCCATACGGTTTCATACTGGTTTATCATTTCAGATCATGAATATATATATTTTACTATGACTGAACACAGACAAATGGCTATGCACTTCATTGCCCCTGTTGTACATGTCTGACAGACTGATGTAAAGCAGGGATGGCCACACTTTCTTGACTTGAGACTATTTCCAGAGGACAGATCATGATGATATACCTTTAAAGGGCTGGTGGATGACTGGGTTTTATGGATTATTATAAATTGCCGACCCATGGGTGGACCGATACTTGAAATTATATATTATTATTTAAGAAATTCTGATTTACATTATTTAAATGAGGCTCAGTCATCCAAATTGCCATCGTGCGTTCAACTGATTGATCACGATCGGCACATTGGACAGCCCTGGTTTAAATTCTGAATTAGTTAAGGTCCACATATACGCATTAAATATGAATCTACCCTGATAGGCAGTCTCTGTTGCTCTCCTCTTCTGCTCAGCTTCCTCCTCGTCCTGCTTCTTCTTTCTGCCATGCATGTTCATAAGACAGCAGTTAGCAATACAGCCTCATATCACACTAACTCATATCTTGGACAAACAACCATTATTAATCACAAACAAGTCGTTTATGAAGGTCCTGTAATGAGATAATAAGACGTAACTGAAGAAGAGTCTTACTGTTCAATCTCTCCCCACAGCTCCTCCAGTTTGGAGTCCATGTGCCCAGCCTGAATCAAATCCACATCTTTCTTCAGCTTCCTACAAACAGCAAAATAAGAGAGAGCGATTTTTATACTGAGGGTCTAAAGTGACACAAACCCGATATAATGAACACAGACCGGAAGCCGTTAGGATGTTAGGGTTACTGCATAAAAAACTTGTAGAGTCAAAAATGAAAGGTCAACTCTGGAACCTGTATTTCTCCTGTGTGTCTTTGAGGAGTTTCTTGAGCTCATCAATCCTCTCTGCAGTCAGTCTACGCACAATCACATCCTCTATGGTCTCCACCACCTCTCCTTTTTCACCCCGCTTCCGTCTGTGAAACAGTAACAATATTATCGCATTCCCAACAACGAAGTGCACTCAAAAAAAAGAGTTCAAAATTGCGAAGCAAGCCATCTGCCACCCCCAGGAGGAGGTGCCCGTCTCCCTTCTGATGCAACAAATTTACAAAGAATTATAAAGAAAAATTTGGGAAAACAATGAGATATCACTTTAAAAATAGTTGCTCCCACCAATCACTGAGCACTTTTCGTAGAGGCTTCATGTACAGACTCAACATTTTTTCAAATTAAGAAAACTACATGCCTCTGTGTGTCTACAGTGATACTTACTTGGGGGCTTCTGTGGTCTCCAGCAGTTCTGAATACTGAGAAGCACAGTGCTATGAGGGTTACAGAGAAAAATCACACAGAGTCAGCATTAGTAATACAAGCAATGGGTTTAAAAATAACTAAACTCTGGGCTTTTTGCACTGTCCACAAGATATTTCTTGTGACGACAGCACACACCAGACACACATAATTGCAAATGTCCACCTTGTAAGCACTGCAGTGTTTTTAAGTACCTTTTGAGAAAACCAGTCTGGAGGCCGCCCTGGCTCAGAGAACGGCTTGATGGCTCTGCTGACAGACACCCTGGAGGAAAAAAAACACAAGAAAATCAGTTGAATTGCAATTTAAAAACTCATTACAGATGTGTAGGCAGTTGTGTCCCATACAGCTTGAACTAATTAAATGCTGTGAAAGCTCCCAGACAGAAAAAAGGAAGTTTGCCTCAGATTCAGGCCATAAGTGTAGATGAGATTATCAACATTTGATATAATATCAAATGTGATATGTACTCTACTGACAAACAGCATTAGTTAGATGTACGGTGGCACATTCAAATTTGGTTGCTGATCAGATCCTATAAAGGCCACAGCAGCCTTAGCACTTAGGTGTAAGATACTTAAATGTTCAATGACAAATGACAGCAGAAATGTGGTGGTTGCTGGTAGGAAGAGAGCGAGCTGGGTACCTATGTGAAGCTCTAATGGATTTGGCATTGGATATTTTATACAACAACTTAAATCTCAGCTGATGTTAATACTCTGATTTCTACTAATAAATAAAATAGACAAAATAAAACACAGATTTTAGCAATAGTTACAGGCAGCCTTACCAGTTTTGATCTCCACTTCTCATCACAGAAGAGGCAAGGCACAGTTTCTCCCGGACAGACCATGGCTCTGTCGGTCCGAGAGACATTATTTTGTGTTCTAGTCAAAAAAACATAGTGTCATTATAAAACTGAATACTTTGTGAAAGAAAAATAACAACAACAACAAAACCTCAAACTAACAGCATGGATGTGGGCAAACAAATAAAAATGATAGTTAATGGAATCAATTTTATTATCAAGATAAATATTACTTGTAATATCAGATCAAAATGAAAAAAAAAAAGTAATTTTTACTTTTAAGGGAAAGAGAAAGGGAAAATTCTAAGTTTTCAAAATGCAAGATCAAGTAACAGGAACTTCTGGACCATTTCTATGTGTCCATTCATCAAGAAATTTGTAAAGAGCACTGTAAATAGCAGCTGGCATTTTAAATGATGTGAAAAAATTAAAAGGTCCATGGTTTAACAGTTTCACTCCAACAATGACAAGACCTTTATCTGAGCATGCTGTGGATATTGACTATATTTTAAGGACACAGGCTCAGTGAGTTTTTCATTTACCAGAGAACGTAATATTGCCATTGGCAAAAAAAAGTATCTACAATAAAGTTGATGGTGTTTTTTTTTTTTTTTTGGTATTTAAAATCTGAAAACACCAGCTGCTCTATTGATGGTGCAATTGTCAAGACGAACAGACCATCACCAGACTTGCTTAGAACATGTTTTATATTGTTGCTGTCCAAAATAGTAACTTTGTAGGAGAAGGAAAAAACCTTCTTAGCTTTCAATGGAATTAAATGTAAAATAATTTAATTCAAAGTAATTCTGGAGCATGTCTATTGGTTCATTCATTATGAAATTTCCACAAAATGTGAAGGACAGCTGCAGTAAACTAAAAATCCACAAAAAAATGGAGCAACATAAAGGATTTTGCCTTCGGTAAAATTATTTTGGAGATTCAACATTTCTGTGACAGGTGGCAACTGTTAGTTATAACTTATTCAGCAGTGTAATGCTGAATAAAGCAAATCGCTCTACCCAAAGGTTCAATTGATGTTTTAGAGTATTATATTTATTTTTCAAAATATCGTGGTACATACTGTATATCGTTTAGACGCTTTGGAGTATCATGATATATTCTCCCACACCACCCACACTTATTACCATAACGCTACTCTCCTCGGCCAAAGAAGAGCAGTCCATAAATGTCAGTTATTACAGTTATTGCTAATGCACTATAACCCCCCCCCCCCCCTACATGTACGTGTATATTTCATTTAATGTAGTAATTCAAGCGCCGAGAATCAATTAAGGTTAATCAAGTATCACTACGCTGCGCTCCTAATTCGAATTGTCCCGTTCCACCTTAACTCTAATAGTGAGTGGAAGCACCATTTAAGGTGGAACGGGACAATTCGGATGAAGGGTCCTCTATTTTAGTTTATCTTATTTATTTATTCATTTATCTACCTTACTAATCAATATAAGTTTACGTTAAATGCCTAACATCACAAGGAGACTAGCAACAATAAACAGTATAATAAAAAACGACTTCAGAAGGTAACGTCCGTGCTCAGCGTAGCTTATTGTTAGCTTCAAGCTACCGTTAACGTTACCAAGAGCGACTGTAGCTTTAGTTAAATCTCTGCAGTAACTAAACACAGAAACAAAAGACTAACGAACTTTCACGGCTTAAACGCGTATTTTGTTGATCATAAAGTTCGCAGCTATCGTATATTTGTAATAAAAAGTAGAAAAGCTACTCACTTCCTACGCCAGTCGACATTTTCGATGCTAACGCTGCGCCACGCAGTTCATATCCTCCGCTTGGCCTTTAGCCGCAGAACTACAGCAGCGGCCCTGCACTAAACCACGAAGAAGGACTATGTCCGCTATGTGGCGCATCGGGGGATTAGCTCAAATGGTAGAGCGCTCGCTTAGCATGCGAGAGGTAGCGGGATCGATGCCCGCATCCTCCAAATATATTTATGCTTTTGTACAAATGTTATGTCTTTTCCTTAAGCATCAGCACTGTTTATAAAAAGCCAGTCCGGCTATTTGAAGACATTCAGTGGGGCTGAGACTCTTGTGCTGTCTATGTGAATGTTAAACATATATTCAATATGTTACATCTGAAGTATCCTGCAAAACCTGAAACATCCCTGAGTGTAATAAGTAAAAATTCAGCTTCCAGCAGAGTGCCTTCTCTAGAATGACAGAACTCAGTGAGTCGCTTTTGAGATCAGCAGACCTCATTGAAAGCCAGTAAATTCTCACAACCATGTCCCATACCCTAGTGTTAAAAATTCCCCCCAAAAATTTAAGTTTTAATGCAGCAAAGAGTGACAAGTTTGAGCACCCCCAGTCAAATTCCACGCCTTTACTTTATATATATATATAAAACTTTCCCCATGTTCTCCCTGGGGAAAAAAAAAAAAAAAAAAAAAATAGAGATTAGATGTGCCAGAATGTCCATAGCTGTGAGTGTGACAGTGACTGGATGAATGTGTGATGTCCTGTGGTAGACTGGTGCCAAGTTCAGGTTGAGTCTATGCCTTCACCCAGACCCAGCATGTCCCTAAAAATATGAAGCAGTTACAGATGATAAGGGACTTAGACAAGCACCTGGGTGGCCTCCTGAGTGAGAATGTGTCAGACTGAGCCTGTGCTTAATGAGTAAACATACATAGGGTATCTTCACCTTGAGGCACTTACAGAACATTATTACCAGTAACCCTAGGGGCAGCTGTGGGGCTGTGGGTCATGCACGGTCATTAGTATACATATTATATATTATTAGTTTATATATTTTGTAGATTTATCCATTTGTAGTTCCCCCAAAGTTTGAGTTTTGGACTTAAACCTGAAATATCCCATCTACCAAAGTCAACTGAGGTCTGTGAAATACAAGCCTCAGAAGACAGACGAACAGGAAACATAAAAACAGAAAGATAACAACAATAATAATAATAATAAAAAAAACATTTATTATGTTTGATTCTTTTTGTAGTGAATTACAGGTCATTATTTTCTCTGAAAACATGCAGCTACTCACACATATGGGCATTTTATTTGTAAGGTTCACTTGGTTAGGACATTATATAGGGAGTGTGGATCGGATTGTTGTTGATAGAAATGAACCCTAGGCAAAAGTACAACAAGGTTTTTGAAAAGATTTTCCTCAGGTAAGTTCAATTTCATAGTGTTTGTGGGAGCTGCTGTCATTGATTATGTTTTAACTGTTATTTAATATTGACTATGTAAGGATGAAAACATTTATAGCATTTTACATCCTGCCTCATCTAAGGCATATAGTATGAAATGTAACATTCAAGCAGAAAGCCCATGTCACTTTGCAGATGCCATTTTCTTGGAAACACGTGCCAGATTCTTTTCAATATATGAATATGAGAGAACAAAAGCATCAGCCAAAGTCGGAAAACTGAAGGTGTACCTGCCTTGGCTGAACTGTCCCAAACTCTGATCTCCATCCAGTAACCAGTTCAGCAGTACATTATGTTCTGTATGTTTGATTACATGAGGATAGTATAAACGTTCCCCTCTATCCCCTTTGAAAGATTGGCTTGGCCCCATTATTTGCCAGAATATCAGCAGTTAAGTAGCTGGACAATTATAAGCAACTATTACGAAACATGGCATTACAGTACACTCAACTGTTTCTTATGAGATCAACTACTATTATAACACTAAAAACAAAACAAACAATGAATGTCTTTAGCCAGCAATGCCAACCCTTGGTGTTCCCCTGACAGCGACACAGACCCTCTGCAGTTCAGAGAAAATTGAGCCCTGAGAAAAAATTGTAATCTCATCCAGGAGCAACTGGTCAGTTTTGAGTAGAAATAGTAATTCTTTGTCATGGCAAACAATTATCTGACTAATAACTGTTATATGCAGTAAGTTACTGTAAGATACTTGTTTATACCTAAAAAAATAGCTTATTGAAGACATGTATGTTGTTCCTACAAAGCAACGTAGTTGCCAGATTTCCAGTGAGTGTTTATAAAATAATAAAATGTTCATATTAGTATAGCTTAATATTAGGAGGATGTTGACATGAAAGACAGCTTAGTCTTCCAGCATGGACAAATGCAAATGGGCCAAACTACGTAAGGCCTTGTTTGGTAGGCCCTACAAGTTTGTAGCCATCATCTTTTAAAAGGCAGCCGGTGCCAAAGCCAATCCATACGAAACCCAACGAAACCTGAAAAGTCCTTCATGAGTAATAATGGCTGTGAGATCCCAGCTGTCAGGGTAAAGTAAAACCTGATGATACACACTCTGCAAGTCGATCGCTGAGACTACGGAGGCCCCTCTCAGCTGTGAAAGCAACTTGTCCCTGTGTGTCAGTGGATAGCTGTCTATAACAATGGCTTTATTGAGCTCCCTGAGATCGACACACATTCAAACGCCACATTCGGATGATCTATGATCCCCAGGTTGAGGCATCATCTCTTCTCAATTATGCCCTCTCAAAGTAAGCACTCCAGCTCAGCAGAGACAGCATCTATCACAGACAGAGGTAAGCGACACAGTTTTTGACTGACAGGAGCCGTGGTGTCAGAGATATTTACTTTATGGATAAAGCCTTGTCTTGTGCACAACCTTAAATACCTGCTGTAAGCCGAAGATGTAAGCCGTTTAATAAATCCATGCCAAGGATTGCACAGCCAGGTTCGACAATGAAGATGCTAGCGGGGCATGAGATATCGTCCCTGGAGACAGTCGCAGGCAAACAGCAAGGTATAGTAATCGGATCAGGAGAGGAGGTCCCCAGTCGGGCTGTGGGTGGCTGTAGGAGTGTGGCATGGGAATTAGCCAAGTAAATAGACTTTGCAAGGATAGAAACACATGAACCCGTATCCACTATGAAGTCCAGTTTCACAGTGCCAGCAGGTGTCTGAATGGTGACAGGGCAGAGAATGTTATTTTATGAAGTCAGGTCATGCGGTTAAAGAATAGAATACTCAAGCTTTTCGACATCCTGCACGGAATGTGTATGTGTAGAGTGACAGACTTGGAAAAAATGTCAAAGTTTGACATGTCTTACACTGTACATGAGCAGCGGGGCAGTTCTGGGTATTTGCCAGGTATTTGCTAGATACAAAGTGGTAACAAGAACCCATGAAGCATGCAGGAGTAGAGTACGAGGAACATTCAGAAGGGAATGACCGAGGCTTACTTTGATGCTATTCATGTGCTGTCTGAACAGCTTGCACTTGTAATGGCTTTAGACAGATTTAATTCAGTTTATAGCTGTAATCTTTCCCTTATACGATTGCGGACTTGGCGGCTGAGGTGAGGGAACGCTGGTGGCAGGCACATGTAAGGCTGGTGGGGATAGGTGTTGGGGGATTTGTAGCCAAGTCGGCCACATCCCTGCTTATGCAGTTCGGCATCAGGGGCCGAAAACTAAGGGCAGCTGTGAAGGACTTATCAGAAACAGCTGAAAAATCTAGTCAGTGGTTGTGGATAAGTAAAGCACAGACTAGTTGGGGAAATGCACTGTAGAGGTGCTGTTGTAGTGGTTAGTGATGTAGCATGTAAAGGTCACATGATACTGGTGGCACTGAGCATGCATTAACGGTGCCAGTGGGGCTCAGTACAGCCTATTACCAGGGAGGGCAGTGTGGATTTACGGTTGTTGATGTTTAAGGGTAAGGTAGGACTGTAAAGCTGTCTTGGAGGGGGGTGGGTCTGGGAAGCTGTTGAGCCTTCTGGAGGTGTTGTGGGCTTAATTCAGCGAAACACCTACGAGGGGAGGTGCCTGCCTAATGACCCCTGTGAAGATCTAGTGATTCAGTGGGTGTTTGGGTACTCAGGTGATGGGCTCAATGAGTAACCGTAGATGATAACGGTAGCTGGATCCTGATCGGATCATAAACAGCCACAGCAACCATAGGGTGTAGCTGTAGGATTGGAACAACAGGAATTGTGTGACTGCCGGTAGGAAGAGAGTGCGGTGGGCCCTATGTGAAACTCTAATGGATTGGCATAGGATATTTTACATCTTATCTTGTGTATGATTATTATTATGCTTGCTATGTGTTCACCAAATCATGTCATTCGTATTGTCCTGGAATTCACGATGAAGCCGAATCATTTAAAGTACCTGTGTACTGAATTACTGATTCACCAGGAGCTTGAACTCGCTTTCTGAAGGTATGTCTCTGTGCTACCACGTTGACTTTTGGGGTAAAGTGACTTTGCAAAAAGCCTAAATGGCAGTCTCAAAATGTTTGTCTGTGCTAGGTATAGTATAAAAAAAATCTTTGCCCAACCGGTAGGAGAGCCATTTTGTGCGCAGACAAATTATCAGTCTGTTTAAGCACGGAGACTGAAGGTTTTTCAGCTCTGGAATCAAAGAGTAAAAGAGAGTTCAGTCTAAATGAATGCAGGGCCTACATTTCATGTAGTGGCTGCACTTAGCAGTTTCCAGGCGGCAGTTGTCTGTTTACATGATGAAGTGATAAAAGTACAAAAACTCCCAGATGGGGAAATGAAAACAAGTTTTAGATACATGTAATTAATGATATTCTACTCTGCTGACACTCATTCCCTTATTCATGATGAATGCTACCAAGTGCATTAAACCCACAGAGCTGATGAAATGAGATTATGACAGAATTATACTGCGGCCAGGTTTCTGTCTGGACTTGGTCCAGAACAGGAACATAGACTGTCCAGGACACAGTTCAATTTCCCATGGGGCATTCATTTCAGCCGAGCAAGAGTACACCTCAGATAATTAATCAGCTGTTTGAAAAGTGACACAAAAAGATTAAACAGGTGGGATTCATTCATTATCTGTAACCCTTATTCAGTTCAGGGTCACAGTGGGTCCAGAGCCTACCTGGAATCATTGGGTGCAAGGCAGGAATACACCCTGGAGGGGCGCCAGATCTTCACAGGGCAACACACACACACACACACGAGTTTCCAATCTACCTACCAACGTGTTTTTTTTTGGGCTGTGGGAGGAAACCAGAACACCCAGAGGAAACCCACGCATACACAGGGAGAACACACCACACTCCTCACAGATAGTCACCCGGAGGAAACCCACGCAGACAAAGAGAGAACACACCAAACTCCTCACAGACAGTCACGCGGAGGAAACCCACGCAGACACAGGGAGAACACACCACACTCCTCACAGACAGTCACCCGGAGGAAACCCACGCAGACACAGGGAGAACACACCACAGTCCTCACAGACAGTCACCCGGAGGAAACCCACGCAGACACAGGGAGAACACACCACAGTCCTCACAGACAGTCACCCGGAGGAAACCCACGCAGACACAGGGAGAACACACCACACTCCTCACAGACAGTCACCCAGAGGAAACCCACGCACAGACAGAGAGAACACACCACACTCCTCAGACAGTCACCCGGAGGAAACCCACGCAGACACAGGGAGAACACACCACAGTCCTCACAGACAGTCACCCGGAGGAAACCCACGCAGACACAGGGAGAACACACCACACTCCTCACAGACAGTCACCCGGAGGAAACCCACGCAGACACAGGGAGAACACACCACACTCCTCACAGACAGTCACCCAGGGCGGGACTAGAACCCACAACCTCCAGGCCCCTGGAGCTGTGTGACTGCGACACTACTTGCTCCAGCACGGTGCCACCCAACAGGTGAGATGAGCTTTTTTATTTTTTATTTATTTATTTTTTGAAAACCTGCAGCCACACAGAGCCCCTATGAATAATCCCGGTGACCCCTCCTCTATAATCTAAGAATATCGTGATATAAAAGTTCTTTTAAAAACAAATATTTCCAGATATAAGCTGAAAAATGACATCTTTGTTTGATTGATTTTTAAATTAATTAATTAAATCCATTTTCTTAAATATTCTTAAATATGTCAAGATAAAATACAAATGGAACTTGTTCATCTTGCTGGGTCCTGTGCTATGTCTTAAAGAAAATTCATAGTGTCATATCATTTTGGATGTGTGCGTAACTTTCGGTTCACACTGAGTCTGAAGTGAAAATACTCAAATATAACTGAGAAGTGTGGCTCTTTTCCACAAAAGCCCTTCCGCATGAGGTTTTATGACTGTATCTATGTAAAAAACAATAAGTGTTTTTAAAACCCGCTCATATATTAGATGTGAGGTATTAGCTCAGAGTGCTGAGAGGCAGCAGGATCAAAGCTCACATTCTAAGGCATATAGAAAAATAGCAAAGTTCCACTTTCAGACAACCTCACAAATGTTTACAGGTGGGTCTGCAACATTTGTGCTTTAACCAGGAGTGTTTTTAGAATACCTGTATGCTTAGCTGAACCTACGTGTGCTTTTAGGTTCTTTACACCTTTATTTCCTACACTAAACATGGGAATTTCTTTTTTAATTCACCCGAGAACTTACATTTACGTTCCGCCATAGCTGCTCGAGATGAGGGTGGGTACATCAGCTTTGCCTGATGTAAACAAGGACTACTGACGTGCAGACTGACCAATTAAATGTTTACAGAGAAGGATATCGACCAATAACGGTAGCTCTACAGTCAGACCGTCCAATCAGAAGATTTAAGGCTACTTCACCACGCCCCCTTCTCACTCAAGCGAACCAATCGGAGTAGGGGAGGGCGGGACTAGTTTGTGAACGAAACGCTTCTTGAAGTTCTATGTAAGTTCTAGAAAAACAAAACCCCGGACGTTTGTGAAATTCCGCCCGGACATTTTTTTAAGTCTAAATGAGAGGACATGTCCGTGTAAAAGAGGACGTCTGGTCACCCTAGTTTAACATTAAAACAGATTGAACACTAAAGTGTTTATGCCTCAGCTGTGGAGGAGAAAAGAAAATGTTAATGCTAAAATATGTTCGTTATTTTACTTGACACTTTACATTACTTTACTTGTGCACTTTCTTACACAAATAATCACAGA
Source organism: Hoplias malabaricus (assembly GCF_029633855.1). Taxonomy (NCBI): domain Eukaryota; kingdom Metazoa; phylum Chordata; class Actinopteri; order Characiformes; family Erythrinidae; genus Hoplias; species Hoplias malabaricus. Next base: position 19,489,679 of record NC_089803.1, on the reverse strand, counting down.
AGCACTCTAAATTTCCTCACATCTGCACCACCATTCGCCCAAACTTGCACCCACCCTTTAAGTTGCAATTCCCAGTGCCGCCAGCAGATGGCCAGACACCGTACTGTAACTCACAGCAGTGAAGAGTAAGGGCTCTCCAAAACAAACCAGGGGCTCTACCGCAGTCTTTCAGCAGCAGAACTGGGTAATTGAGTCCAATTTGCAGGAGTGTGTTTAATAAGTGATTAAGCACTCTTACACTGACTCATTGAGGTAGGGATGTGTTGTGATCACGTGACTCCACTTCCTGTGGAGGGGGATTAGCTCAAATGGTAGAGCGCTCGCTTAGCATGCGAGAGGTAGCGGGATCGATGCCCGCATCCTCCAAGCAACTTCATTTATTCCTGGATTAGACACTCATCCCACAGGTGTTGGATGGTACTTAATCACTCCAGAGAACACAGTTCCCACTGCTCCGGGGTCGCGGGTCTTTATACATTACGTGCTTCATGGCTAAACATGTAACAGCTTTAAGAGATTTACAGTTACACCCCTGAACTGCGTTAGTTATCTAACATGGTTTTGTTTATCAGCTCACACACACACACATTCTGAAGGAGTTATAAAGTTGTCATGTGCATATTGTTCATTTGAGGCCTGCTTTCTCCAACATTGACTCAATCATGGCATATCAGACAACAGGAAGTGAAGTTATTACAATTAAATACTTAGTAGTAATGCATACGTCAGAGGTCTGGTTCCTGTCACCCCCACTGCGACACAGGTCTAGAGAACAGAGCATTTCATACAAAACCACTCTGCATAATTTTGCTGGATGTGTGAATTTTGAAAATTCGGTGGAGTTGTCCTTTAAGATGCAATTCCCACTGCGGCCAGAAGATGGAGACACCGGACTGTAACTCTCAGCACAAATGAGCGACCTCGAGCTCGTAGTAACGTCGTTAGGATTTCAGTTACAGGCTTTTGCGGCTATTTCTATGTGTTTGACTGATTTAAAAAACCGCAACAACACACAAACAATCAAAATTATTACAGCCCCTGACAGTGGTTCATTGCGGGGGTTTCTGACATGACCACGTGACTTTGTTTCGCCAGAGGGGGATTAGCTCAAATGGTAGAGCGCTCGCTTAGCATGCGAGAGGTAGCGGGATCGATGCCCGCATCCTCCACATGAAATGTTTTATTCACAGGTCCGTAAACAATAGCCCTCCCCCCACCAGAAGTTGTGAGAATATTTACATTGTTATCAGAGTCTGGAATGTGCGTTAATCTACGAGCTAGCATGGTGCTTCAGCCACAAATGACTGTGGTCAGTTCTGTCCAGGGCGGGGTACTCCACAAACTTAGCTAGAAAATTTAACCCCAAAGTTGATGACTGTCCAATAGGAGTCTCCCTCAGCTCATTTCCTATTGAATGGGCTTGACTTTAGGCTTAAATTATCAACCTAATACCCACCAGATCTCTTAATCTTAATAAATCATTGTCAGACGTGGGTTTGTTACAAGTTCTAATGTATAACACTAACTCCTTTAATGCAGCGAGTTTTCAAATCTGCTGCTGTTTTTCAACAAAATTGAAGCTGTGAAATGGACACTCTTGCAGATTCCATCACTTATATAACAAGCTAAATCAAACCGGAGTAGCGCAGTTCAAATTGCATGGTTAATAATAAACATGAGTTTCCATTATTGTGAAAATGTCAAAGGAATTTCCTAAAAGTATTTATTTGTTTATTTTACAGATGCAAAATCCTACTCCAGTCACCAATTAAACCCCACGGTGGGTCCAGAGCCTACCTGGAATCATTGGGCGCAAGGCGGGAACACACCCTGGAGGGGGCGCCAGTCCTTCACAGGGCAACACACACTTACACATTCACTTATATTCCACCTACTAACGTGTGTTTTTGGACTGTGGGAGGAAACCAGAGCACCCGGAGGAAACCCACGCGGACACAGGGAGAACACACCACACTCCTCTCAGACAGAACCCACAACTGGAGCTGTGTGACAGCGAGACTACCTTTAGAATTATTTTAAAGGGGAAAAAACTACTGCCTTAAAAGTGGCGCCATACTACACCCTCATTCATTCAGGAACCGTTTCTGTCGTCTTGTGTGGCTGGGCTTTCGAGCTGCAGGTGAACAGTGAAGGGTTCAGTGAAGAAAAAAGCATACTGTATGTTGCGTTCACTACATAAGAAAATGTTGTCTGTCTGAATCTGCCCGTTTGAGACTCTTTGGCACGCTGCAATTCGTGCTCCTGTGCGGAATGAGTTGTTCATCCTCTGTATTAGTCTGAGATCACCCTCAGTGCTTTTCAGCTGTAAAATGGGTGGAGAAAACTGAAGTTCACAGAAGAGTCAACTTCCCACTCCACAGAGCAGAGCTGCTCCACACATTAGTCTGGCTCCTAGATTTACTTTAGTGTTTTCCTGCTAATACTCTCATTTTACCCCATAAAGGGCTCAGTAATGAGCAGATCAGATAAACTGTTGAATTGCTGAAGCAGGAAATCATGGACTCCAGGATCAAGAATTAAAATCCCAGTCAAATTTCATATTAAACTGAGCAGCGTACCCAAATGCTAGGGTAAGTACAACCATGAACCAGTATTGGAAAATGCAAATAAAGTCTACGCTGATATTTATTTAATTTCAGCTTCATTTGATTTGTTAATATACATCTGCTTCTGCATTTCAGCCCTGCAACAAACTCTAGAAAATGTAGGGACATAAAGCATGAGGATGAGAAGTGCCGCAGTGTTTTAAGGTGTTGTTTTTGATCCATTTTTCCTGCAAACTATAAACTAGCAATAAATTGCCATGTCTCAAGTTTTTGTGGAATGTGTGTCAGGCCTGAAATGCAGGGATGCATGTATATTAACAAATCAAATGAAGCTGACAAGAGAAAACATAAAATATCTTTGGTTCATGCCGTCTGCAGTGACATCAAAGTCAAAGTAAATTTAAGAGACAAAGCACTTTTCAGTTTGCTTATGCTCGCACCACCCCTTGCACTCTGACTCTAGACTTTTAAAGCTTGTAAGTCTATCCATCCATCCATTCATTATCTGTAACCCTTATCCAGTTCAGGGTCACGGTGGGTCCAGAGCCTACCTGGAATCATTGGGCGCAAGGTGGGAATACACCCTGGAGGGGGCACCAGTCCTTCACAGGACAACACACACACCTACGGACGCTTTTGAGTGGCCAATCCACCTACCAACGTGTGTTTTTGGACCGGAGGAAACCCACGCGAACACAGGGAGAACACACCACACTCCTCACAGACAATCACCCGGAGGAAACCCACGCAGACACAGGGAGAACACACCACACTCCTCTCAGACAGTCACCCGGAGGAAACCCACGCAGACACAGGGAGAACACACCACACTCCTCACAGACAGTCACCCGGAGGAAACCCACGCAGACACAGGGAGAACACACCACACTCCCCACAGACAGTCACCCGGAGGAAACCCACGCAGACACAGGGAGAACACACCACACTCCTCTCAGACAGTCACCCGGAGGAAACCCACGCAGACACAGGGAGAACACACCACACTCCTCACAGACAGTCACCCGGAGGAAACCCACGCAGACACAGGGAGAACACACCACACTCCTCACAGACAGTCACCCGGAGGAAACCCACGCAGACACAGGGAGAACACACCACACTCCCCACAGACAGTCACCCGGAGCGGGAATCAAACCTACCCAGGTCCCTGAAGCTGTGTGACTGCGACACTACCTGCTGCACCACCGTTGTGAGTCTAAATTAAAAACACATCTGACAGAATCATAGGTGTGAAGTGATCAGTGTTTATATGGCAGTCTGTATTAGACTGGATTCCACATGTGAAGTGCACATCTGCCTTTTTAAAATGGTGTTCTTGTACATGAAATATCAGATCTTTGGCTAAATTTACCTGAGGACTTCAGCATCACTGAAAAGAGTTTAATGAAACAGTAGATTTTTATGGGAATTGATTTCATTCATCCTATGATTTTAGAATATTTGAGTTTGTTTTTAAATTTTACTTTATTTTATAATTAACAGCTGAATAGAGAGGTATAAGATTATCTGTCCATTTAGGCTTTTTTGTTTCTTTTTGAAAACCGAAAATGCCTTTGATATTGGACTTTATCTTTCAGTAATTTTTATGAAAATGTAGACGATTTCCACTTGGTAAGAGGACGTAAAATTAAATAGCCAAGACATGCTGAGTGTCTAATATTTGCGTCATTAGTTTTAATGCTGGAGTTATAAGGCTAATGTTGCTAATGATCACCAACTTTTCCTGAACGCAGTAGGACGCCATTATCGACCAGAGGGTTGTACCTTGGGCCGTATTTAACAAACAGTACTTCTTTAAGACGGTTACAAGTTATATGTGTTGTTAAAGAACAGGGTCTTGTCTCTTGAACTGGTCACCAATAGCTGCCTGGGGGGCTCACACAAACAGACACGGTTCTGGTAAGTCATGGCCTTGGTCCGTCAGGGGGCAATGAGGCTGTACACAATGCCACTGACTATCACCAAACAGGGTCTTACAATAAAACAGTTTGCTGCTTTTGACACAGGGGCTGAATTCGGTCTCCCCTTCGTGTGCTCTTCGTGTGTTTTTTGCAGCATATGAACATCAGAATACTTTTACAATTTTGGATTTGTATGTAAACATATATATACCTCAAAGCAACTGATATCACTGACACCTCTAGAGTCTGTACGTCTGCAGTGTACTTACAGAAACCATTTAGGTGTTTGATTTTGGTGTTTGTTAGAACAGCAGTTTTAGCTGCGCCGCCCCCCGAAAAAGAAAAATAAATAAATAAATAATAATAACATAAGTTTGTTCTATGAAACTATATTTTGTATAGGTCTCGTCCAATTTTGGGATAGGCTCTTCTTCAACACTACTTTCAGCTGATGGACCCGGCCCTTGTCTTTACCAGAAACTTGTCCATTTCGCTGGATATCTCCACAAAAAGTGCAGACTTGCCCGTAGCCTCTAGCAATGTGGCACTGTTCTAAGGATAGACAACCCGCCAAGTCCCTGCGGACAACTGTGTCTGCACTTTTTGTGGCTATGGCCAGTGATTGGCTGGCAGATATGCATTTTGAAAAACTTTATTTTTTATCCTAATTATTTATAAAATATTAATTATTTTTTAAATCATGGATCACGTTTTAAGTTATGGCCAAATAAGCTAATGATAAATGGACATAAGTGAAAATTATAAAAAGAGGTAACACCTCTGATGCTTTTCTGCGGGACCCCGTGTGTGAGCAACATTAAGTTTGTGGCTCTGATGCTAAACATGCGAAGCAAAACTTGGACAACAAATCCAACAAATCACAAATCAGGGCAAGTGGAAAATGAAGTAGAATTGATTTGGTCAGCTGATTCCTTTAAGTCATCGGGAAATCAACCCACATCCAATCAGGCGGAGCTGATAGACCCTCCATCTCCTTTCAGAGTGGGCCATATTTATTCCCCTTCTGGGTCGCTGTGATTTAAAGGCTCTTTAATGGGGTTTTACTTATTAATAATAAGATCTACAGCACATTTATGACACGTTGTCTATTTGACTGCAAATTAGATGTAAATGGTGTGTGGCTCGGGACGTTGGGAGGTGCTGAGTGAGACGTGGGCCTGAACCAAACTAAATTCCGGAGGCGTTTAGAGCTGCGTTGAAATTCAGAGACTGCACACAATATCATAATTACGTGAATAGCAGCCATTCTCACTGACTTTATACTTCTTTTTATTTGGACTCAGCATTTCGTAAACCCCAGGCCCGCAGACACAGTGGGTTTTTGTAACGTGGCCCAGAGCTCCACCCTGCCATGCGTTTCCAGCCCTGCTGCTGCCGCTGCTCATTTCAATAAAAACGCACTGCATAATGTGAAATCCTGCGGCTACAGCAGCATTCAGTCGAATCGATATGTACCTTTGCTAGGCTACATTTAATTGATCGTCTCATCTTGCTCGGTGTAGCCTAGCGAAGACTTGCCCTCGGGGAGTAAGGCTACAGAGTTGGGCTGGAGAAAACAGAAGCCACTCGGGGGCGTGTTTGAGCTTATGGAGGAGGAGGGAGCCGAGGCCAAGCTGGAGTTCAGCTGGGCAGCCAGCCCGGCTACAGCTTGAGTCCAGCTGCTGCTGGGGCACGACACATCTCACTCAAAAAGTCCAGGAGAGAGCACAGAGAGGATGGAACAGAGTAGACAGGATAGAGCTGATTACATGGGATGGATGGCGATGAGATGGGAAAAAAACGTATCTTCCCTGAAAAAAATATTTAAAATAGATCATCATTAGAAAATGTAAATAAGCTGAATTCATTAATGTATAATTTAAAAAAAACATATTAATTACAAATTAGGCTACATTAATAATGGTATTTGGGGTTCAAGAGATAGAGGAAGAGGAACAGGGCAGGTAGATTTAGAGGGGATTAAAGGGGTGAGATAATTGATTGGGATGATGCAGAAGGGATGGGATGGGTTAAATAGGGTGTGGCTACTAGGGTAGGATGGGTTTGGTGGATACGAATGGGTAGATGAGGCAGGTAAGAATGAGAGATGTAGATCGGTGAGGATGGGGTAGATGGTGTGAGAACGTCTAAATGAGGTATTGAGGTAGAAGGAGAAGGCTAAGATAGAGACATGATTAATAAGGTTGAAGGGGAAGGTTTGGGTAGATGAGGAAGGGTACATGGACTGTAGCAGGTCTTAATTGTGGCGATGGACAAAGAGCCTGCTAAGGGTCACAGATTAATCTGTGGAACCTACGTAAAAAGGGATTTTCCATTTGACTGACATTTGGACAAACCACAAACTTTAATAATAAGAACAGTGCAGGCAAGTTTTGAATTGCTGCCGGAACAAAAACATTAAATAAAACACATGCCAACAGTCTTTTGGCTGTTGGTAAAGACATGGGGATTTTTTTTTAATCTAACAGCTGAATCTTGTATTATTCATGTTACTGTGTCCAGTTTTGTTCTCACTGAATGTTTCATTCACATAGGGAAGTGCACCCATCTACTCAAGCATTACCACTTCTGTTTTGCACACATAGTATGTTTTCTAGTGTTATCTTGCCCCTTGGCACTGTGTTACAGGGTGTAGTGGTATCTGTCCTTACAAAATGGGACAACACTTCAAGAGCCTGGTACATCGTCAGAACAAAAAATGAGCAACTTTCAACTAGCTGCAAGTAGTTTAAATTTAAGGCATCATGCCTTCAAAAGCATTCAACAATCCTGTATTTTCACCCACACTGTAAAATATTGCTGTAAATTTACAGCAAGTCTGCTACAATATTTTATTGTAATACTCAATTACAGTAATATGCTGTAAATTTGAAATACAGTGGTGTTCCTGTAAAAATACGGTAAATGCTTGGGAACTTTGCTGCCAGTATTTTACTGTAAATCGCAGTATTTACAGTAAATTATTGTATTATTCAATTACAGTAATATGCTGTAAATTTGAAATACAGTAGTGTTACTGTAAAAATACGGTAAATGCTTGGGAACTTTGCTGCCAGTATTTTACTGTAAATCGCAGTATTTACTTTATACTTTATAATATATTATAAAGCTAACTTCAGCTGTATATTCAGCTGATTTTGTTTTTGATCAAAACTTCCAGTTCCACCTTAAATGTTGTGGTAGCTTCAGTTGCTAAAATGCAATTTGTTCACCATTTAAGGTGGAACTGGAAATTCCGAGAGATCTAAAAACTACTATCAACGTTTTCTCCTTGTTATGGAGTAGATTGAAACTAAATTAAATTAAGATAATCCACTTGTAATCATCTGTTTTTACAAGGAAAATATCCAGGCAATGAGCATATATTTGGTTCACTTGCTTTAAAATGTCCACCATTGGACCACTCAGATTTGAAATTCACAGAGACTTTTATTCTGGAAAACAAACTAATACAAATATTACCAACAGCTATGAGAGATATAATAATGAGTATAAGCCTGATATAAAATGGTTATGCTGTTTGATTTACTATTCTAATTTATAAAGATTAACACATGAACTTCATGAAAAAATTCTTAATTGGACTATGAATGGAAAAGTGATCAAATATGGCATTTTGTCTAAAATTCTGTTTCTGGTCCGTCCAGAAAACGCTGTGCAAAATGCCAGCGGACGTCCAACTTAGCTCTCAGTGGACCAACCGTTGTCCACCATCTCCTTCCTATCAGGATAGTGACATGTATGGCTTTCTTTGGTTTGCTTGCGCCACCATCTTGACAATGATTCAAAAGACACTCATAGCCCTTGGTTTGAAGCTTACCCCTTGAGGAGTATACAGCCGGTCCCCTCAGCCCTACCCCTCTTTCCCAACAAAAATTCAGACACCCCTACCACTGTGGGTAATGGAGAGCTAGGGCAAAGGTGTGGAATGGGATTCTCTCATATTATATTATACCTCATGCACATTTGCAATGTTTTGCACTGTTGCTACAGTTTTGCACTTCTGGTAGAACTGCATTTCATTGCCTTGTAGAATCTATGTATCTGTCAAGCATTTAAATTAATAAAGTTTGATAATTATAGCCATCACGGTGCGGCAGATTTGTGTGGCACATTCTGCTCCCTGGCCGCTGTTCTGTGTGTGTTTACAGCCTCTAGTGCACTAGTGTGTGTTCACTGCCACAGATGGTTTAATGTGGAAGACACATTTCGTTGTGTGTTGTACACTGACAAATAATTACAAATGATCACATTGTTTGTTGCTGCTACCATGGACGTCATTTATGTTTTTTATCACAACGGTTCTCTGTCTCCAGATAGCGGTTGGCAATCGTCTATACTGCTTTCTTGACAGAATATCCCGTAAAATACGGAATCGTCAAGTATTTGGGCACTAAAAGATGCGTACCTACAGTTTTGTTCCATATCCAGGTCACACTTATCTGTTTGAGACAGAAACGCACAGCTCTCTCTCAGACCGAGCGAGGGGCAGACTCTCCATGGCTCATAAACAGAGAACACGCTTTTCATTGGCCGTCACCTTAGCCAATCAGCAGCCAGACTTATCTGTCCATATTTCAGTGCTGCAGCCAATGGAGTCACAGTCCCTCCTACAGGGGGTTGTTTTACGGCGGCGCTGAGAGCAGCAGGTCAGAGGTGAAACACTGGGAACATTTCCCTGGTTAAATCTTAGCCCCCATAATCATTAACCTACACAGCTCCAGGATTTTGGGGTCCTGGTTTCAATCCCAGAACCATTCATTCATTCATTCATTGCTGATCTTTAACCACTTAATTTTGTCAAGTAAAGCAGTAGGTCCCACCTAGAGTCACTGAGTGCAGGGCAGGAACACACGGGCATTACTTAACAGGATGAAGTCGTTTCAGATGAGGAATGAATGAATGATTCTGGCCTTTCAGATGGTCCATTTACTTCTGGGGCATGTGTGAATGAGACCTGGGTAGAGATGGGTAGATGGGATGGGGTAGTTAAGATAAGAGATAAGATTGTAATCTTTTAAGGAAATTGTAATGTCACAGTTTTGTACATAGTTCACAAGAGAAGACATAAACAAAGAAATAACAATAAATAGTGCAGGGATATAGAAGTGGGTTACAGGGGTTAAAAAAGGTGTGGTACAGTGCTATGAGAGTTCTGTATATGATGCAGGCACAGCCTGAGCGGGTAAGGTTTAAGTTGAGGTATACGTTTGAGGGAATGTAACAGTGAAAAAGAGTAGAGCAAAAATATTGATTTTAGGGTGTTTAGCTTTCACTTTATTCAAAACCATGCCACATTCAGTTAATTACTGAATCATTTACAGTATTTACATGAGTAAAGCCCTCCAACCACACACACACACACACACAGATACACAGACGCAGCAGAGGAGTAGACTGCATGGTCAGAAACAGAGTGGAATTACTTTGTTTATTACAGTTGTGTAATTAATATGGGCATCATGCCATTACAGTAATGCATCCACTCCAACCCCCCCCCCCCCCTCTCTCTCCCTGTCTGTCTCTGTCTCTCCCGCCCACAGAGTCCATTAACCACAGAGACCTGAACACAGTGTATAGGGCTGATAGCCTCCCTCTGGCTCTGGCCCTCTTCACTCCATCTCCCTCCATCATCCCTCACTCTCTCTCTTTAGCTCCCTCGCTCCCTCCTCCCTCCCATTTTCTCTCATTCTTTTCATGGCTGAACCCCAGTTTGGGTTTTAGCTGAGGTCATGAACAGTGTGTGTGTGTGTGTGTGTGTGTGTGTGTGTGTGAGTGCGTGAGAAAGAGTGAGTGAGTGGGAGCTTATTTCTCTGCCTTTTTTGTCCAACTGTCCATCTGTCTCTGCAGCTTCTGCTGATCCACGTGTGTGTGTGTGTGTAAATCATTGTATTTGTTTTCATATATTTTCAGGACAAAATCTCCTGAAATGTTACTCACATTGAAAATCAATTTTCTAGAGGTGATATTGCTGTGAAATTGTAAATCCTCTCTTTTTTAATCTCATTATATATATATATATATATATATAGTGGCCACGTCATCCCAGACCTCAGTGTCACTGAATGTGTCTGTGGTTACATCGATGGTGAGAATTACAAAATACAACCAACTCCTAAAACGTACATTTGGAGTAGTTGAATAATAATATGTGATATTACTATGTGAAAGGTGCTTTACTTTCTTGCATTCTTTGGCACACCCACAGTGGACAGAGATGTTCAGCTGTCCACAAAGAGCTTATACAGCTATGTAAACACCTAACAATGTCTCTCAGCACTGGGATGTGGAGCAGCGGATCTGGCGTGATTTGGTTTGACTGTGTCTTCTGCACTATACATTTTAATACATATTTTTTATTGCATATAAACCCTTCATATAAAACTATATGTAGGTAGGATCCTGCATCAAGCCATGGATAAAAACAAGTGTAAGTGAAGTGTGTGTGTGTGCGTGTGTGTGTGTTTGCATGTGTTCTTCATCTGTCCTCTGTGCCAAACTTTGTTGATATTCCTGGCTGAAATCAGGCCATGCATCATCATGGCCTCGTTTGGGTGATTGGGGCAAAAACCACCTGAGCCCCACTGCAACAAACACACACACACACACACACACACACACACACACATATATATATACAGTCTCAAATACGTACATATGTGCACAAATAGTACAACAGCATGATGGCAAGAACATACTCTCCAAATGCTTCTGTAGACCTTTAAGACCCTTCTTTCTGGCCTATCCTCGCCCCATACCCAGGTCTATATTTAGTGGTTAGTTCAGCAGCACTTTCCACCAGCTCAAACAGCAGAGAGACACATGTAGGTTCAAGTGTCACTCTCAATAATAACTATAAATAGGAATAAATATCAGTGTTTTACCCCATTCTGCTTCATTCATCTTGAACCCAGCAACAGTCAGTTTCTCTCAACATGTTTTAAATAAACTTGTCTTATTTTACCTTATACTATTTTATTTAATTCTGCAGTAAAACAGAGATTTATACTGTCCTTTTTCACACTTTTCTCTATTAGCCTGTGCACATTCTCTCTCTCTCTCTCTCTCTCTCTCTCTCTCTCTCTCTCTCAGACACACACACACACTAGTTTGGGGGGGATACTGTGGGTGATATGTAGCCATGTAAAGGGAGTGTGTGACCGTTGTCTCACAGAGGTGACACTGCGAGGTGTCACTTGGCACAGATAATGGAAAGGTCAAGGGTCAAGTGTGAGGAAGGGGTTCAGGGGAGGGGCCAGGCACTTTGGCAAATTGGCTGAACGTCCCTGGAGAGAGGCGAGAGGGAGGGGCACGAGACTCGGGGTGACAATGAGACATGACATCATAGATTCCCCCCAAAATCAGCGGGAGGTGTGTGTGAGTGTCTCTTTTATGATCATCTCTGTGTGTGTGTGTATGTTCATGTGTGTGAAAGCCTGAGGTATGATCTGAAATGTGATGTGATGCATATAAAAGAAGTGAGCATAGATGCATTCTGCTAGCACGGTGTGTGTGTGTATGTGTCTGTGGGTGCGGGTACCAGGAATATATCACAATGTAGGCATCAAAACCTGTTTTACACACTCACATTGTGTAGCCTTTTCTTCTTCCCTGTGGGGTGCACCAGCTGGTCTCTACACTGAAAATCAATACATTTTAAGAAAGACATGTTAGGGTTAGAGTAGTAATTTTGGATAAGGTTAGGGAAAGCCTGCACAAAGTGAATGGAGGTCTATGTAATATCCCCACAGCACATGAACCCAAATTTGTATGTTTGTGGTTTTAATGTCATACGATGTATTATTAATTTATAGTTATTTTAGCATTAACTACATTTACATGCAGCCTGATAATCCATCAACAATCCAACCCAGCTCAGTCAGAATGGAATACCTCCATGTATACACCTCAGTCACAGTAGTCTGCTCCATCCGAAGCCTTTACCGTTTTTTATCCAACTGAATGTCATCATGTATCAAAAAAGGCAGGCACTTGTTTGGGAAAATGTTTGGAAGCCCATTGAGTTACTTGATGAATTGAAATAAAGTTTGACCGCATTCAACACGGTGAGAGCTGGGAAGGGGTCTGCAGAGGAGACAAAATGTATGCTTCCAACTTAAAAATATTTAGCAGGATGGATGGCTGTAATGCAAATAAATGATATGTATAAAATGTAATGCATATAGTAATAGTAATGCATGCTCAGGTAACACATCCCTGCTCATCTCACCCTGACTAGTGATGAAGAGTCGACTCCCTAAGAGCTTTGGAACAGCCGCTGAACAGAGCGGGGGAGAATGCTGCTGCGGTGTTTGATCCTTGTGGTATTTTGACCAAAACATCCCACAAATGTTTCATCGAGACCCCAGAATTGTGTTGTAATCTCCATATTCTCTATAGATAAGACCTGTATATGTTTGTTATCCCCCCAAGGGAGGGAAGGCCAGGAAGAGCAGTATTTTATTGCTGTTTAATGTTATCCCCTCAGTGAGGGTGTTTTATAACCTTTTACCATTTTATTAGTTTTACTGCATTAATATTTCTGTAATTTTTTCTATAAAGCGATTTAAATAGCCATTGTATTCAAAAGGTGCTCTATAAATTAACTGGCCTTGCCTTTAATCAGTTCTTGATATGGTTGAATACGTAATGTAAATTCCAAATAATGTCCACAATACTGATGTCCAAGAAGTGTATAACATGCATTATACATATTTCACTATTTCTGTCATGGCACAACAGGTCGTGTTGATGTCACCCGTCCAGAGGGGCGCAGTATCGGGGGCAGCCGTGGCCTGGTGGTTAGTCCCAGTGGCTTGTAACTGGAAGGTTGCTGGTTCAATCCCCTAAGCCGACAGGTCATGACTGAAGTGCCTTTGAGCAACTGCTCCCTGGGCACCATGGCTAGGGCTGCCCACTGCTCCGGGCATGAGTTCTCACTGCCCCCTAGTGTTCACTAGTGTGTGTGTAAATGTGTGTTTCACTACACGGATTGGGTTAAATGCAGAGAACAGTCTGTTTTTTCTTACCAAGATAGAAATTGTCAAATGGAAAAATGATATCAACAAATGATTTGCTCCACTCCACCACCACCACAATCAACCTGTCAAGAAAGTGCTCACCTAGCTCAGACATCCTCCCTGACACCATGTTTCACATGGAAGATACATTGTGATTTCTCGATTATGCTGATTTTAATGTATCATCATGATTTCATTGGTGTGTTAATGTGTTTTCAATTTACAGTACAGTATATGGCAATCGATTCCCGACCAAACACTAAAGAGTTAATACTGACCTTTGTGTCAGGCTCCAAATCAGAACATTTTTCCTGTTTTATTATTATTATTTATTTTAAAGGAGCTTAAAAATATCTAACTTTTGCATACAACTGTGAGAGGAGAGTGTGTCCATATGAACTCTAGATGCCCTCTGATATCTTAATGTGTGTGTGTGTTCTATGTTTAGCTGGTGTGTCTTCTGCTGATGACATCAGCAGAGATAACACCATACGATGGGAGGTGTCATAAGTGAGTATAGTGTGTATCACACACCATCACACACACACACACACACACACACACACACCATCACTCACACACACACACAATCACACACAAACACATCACACACACACACTGCAGAATGCGTCAGAGATGATCCCTCAGTCCAGATGGGCTCAGCAGACATAAAGCTTCACTCAACCCCAAACACACATACACACACACACACACACACACACACACACACACACTTATTCTTGTCTCACACACTGGTTGAGTGACGCCATCCTCATTCTTTAATATGCTGTAAATCAGTTCTATGCTCCATGCAAGTGTGTGAGACACACAGCCTCTGTGCTCAGCAGGTGTGTGTGTGTGTTGAGTTCATAAGAGAGAGAAAAAGAGAGAGGTGGAGCAGAAAGTTGTTGACAGAAAAAAGCCAAATGCAAAGAAAAGTCTGTCCAAACAGCTGTGTGTAACAAACAGAAACACACACACACACACACACACACACACACTTCTCTTAAAAGGTATTTTAAAAGTGTAGCTGTAAGCAGGGACCATTACCTTGTCCGTTAATTTGCTTACAATTTTTTTCTAAATGTTACACAGCCCAGTGCGGGGGTCTTTATATGTTCTTTTAGCCCACTCTCTGCATTGAGTCTGATGACCTTAGGTTCATTTGTGTCTGCTCGAGAGTTTTGTTTTCATTTCACGCTTTTCTATGGAGATTACACAAGCTGTGTATGCTCACTAAACATATGAGTCCACAGTAGGGTATCCACAATATTTGGACATACAGCTTACAATGCACTGATTGTGAGTTGGGTAAGTAAAACTAAGTAAATGTGACATTCATATATATGTACATTTATTTATTTATTTATGTAATCAATGTGGAATGTATGTGTGCATTTGAATTGATTTCATTGCATTTTTTCATTTATAACCTGTAACTATATCCTTCACAGTGTATCAAGTAGTGCACCTACAAACAGTTTCACATCAATATTACTAAAAAGACAAAGATGTGTTTATTGACTTTAAACTTTAAACCAGCCAAGACTACAGTCCTCACTCCCAGAGTCCTAGCATTCATATATAAATCAGTACATTAGTACTTAGACTGATAATTCCAGGAATTAATTAAGACAGGAGTATGTAGGATTGTATGAAATGGGCTGCCAGCTTTGCTCACCTCTGCACTGGATGTATCTGTAATAAGCTTCATTATATCCTGAGTAATTTTAGACATTGTGTACATGAAAAATTCAAGATGAGTCAAAGAGGTTGAATACCGAGGGGCTGAACCAGAGCAAACAGGTTCAATCAGCCCTTTGTTTCTGCTGTTATAAATGTATTTAACAGTTAGAAACTGAGAAATCTTACTTGACTTTGGCTGAACTTTGTGCTGAAGTTTTTGCCTTATCTTTAAATATATTTTTGTTTTTTATATTTTTTGTGTGTATTGTAATTGTATATTTGGTACATTCATTTATTGCCTGTAACTGCTTATCCAGTTCACCCTGAATCACTGGGCACAAGGCAGGAACACACCCTGGAGGGGGCACCAGTCCTTCACAGGGCGACACACACTCACACCTACTTTTGAGTCACCAATCCACCTACCAGCTGGTGTTTTTGGACTGTGGGAGGAAACCGGAGCACCCGGAGGAAACCCACGCAGACACAGAGAGAACACACCACACTCCTCACAGACAGTCACCCGGAGGAAACCCACGCAGACACAGGGAGAACACACCAAACTCCTCACAGACAGTCACCCGGAGCGAGACTCGAACCCACAACCTCCAGGTCCCTGGAGCTGTGTGACTGCGACACTACCTGCTGCACCACCATGCAGCCTTCTATAAACACAGGTACGGTTTATCTGGTGGTCAACCAGACCTTGCTCACATTCTCAGAAACAGTATGGCAGAGGTACATTATTGGTCACTAAAGGTTCAAACATTGTAAATGTATCTATGAAGGTACAGCAGTGGTGTTAAAGTCTGAATATTTCTAATCTTTCATGTGCAAAACAAAAGAACATAAAGTAAGTCCTGGAAATTGGGCGTATTCATTCATTCATTCATTGTCTGTAAGTGCTTATCAGGGTCGAATATGTGCCCTTGAGGGTACCACCAACAGGGCAGTGGTACATCGTACCTATTCTACTTGACTCTTAGTGGCTGTGCTTGTATTATGGCATATTAAACCTGGTGACATTTCCATTAGCACAGCCCACCTCCCCGAAATGTAGCTGGTGACATCACAAAACACAGTCTCTAAAGTGAATCTCATCATGTTTTTGCGTGTTGTTGTTGTTGTTGTTTTCTGGGATTGAACACGGCCCCACGCTGCAGTTATAAATAGATTTGTATATGTTTTGTTTTGTTCCTTGTTGCTCTGTCCAACTCTTGCTAGAATCACATCGGTAACATGCAATGGGAAAGCACCATTTTCAAGATGGGAGGCTAAAACTAGCATGTCTCCACTGAGATATGTGATATAAGTCCATGCAGTTTTTTGAACATCCGCTAACAAAACATCATTGGACAGCTCAACACACTTGGAGGAGAACATTAACTACACAACTCTACACAACTCTGTTGTGCCCATATTAGTTTATCGTCACGCTGAATACGGTAGTGAGAGTCAAGCCCATTCTTCATGTAAGTGGATTAACCTACAGTAACCACACTCTTTAACACTTCATTGTCTGTAGTTCTGAAATCACATGGATAATGAATCCCATGCAGATTTGCAGCATGGTGTTCAGGTTGTATTCACCAGGGGAATGATCAGTATGTTTATGTTTAAAAATTTTAAATGTCTGAAGCTTACATAGTACATTAGACACTTATTACACTTATTTTCAATGACATAAACTAAAACTTTAACTTTAAAAAAGCATGAAAGCACATTGTTTCTGTGCTGGACTCAAGCCCATAGTGCTGTGCCCTCAGCTAAAGCAGCATCAGCAGAGCCATGAGATCCAGCATTGAGACGTGACCTTCAAGGGTGGTGTGGCCTTCGACCTACGTCCTTCGGTCACACACACAGATCTCCCGGGTGATCTCAGTGCGGGCAGAAAGGGCGATCGAGGTTGGGGGCAGCAGGGCGATGGAGGGAGTGAGAGAGAGAGAGATGAATGGGGTTTTGTTCTGTAATGAAAGCGTGGCAGGGCCATGGAGAGCGAGGCCATTGTCAGAGCAGAGCTGTTTCCCTTCATAACTCATTAATGACTTCATAACGACCTTAAATTCAACCACCAGCCAGTCAATGCCATTATTATTCATCGGAGGTGTCTCCAGTTCCGCAAACGTCTTATTCTGCCCTTTCTCCTCCCCCCTCATTTACTCTTTACTTCCCTTTTTTCACTCACTGTCCACCAGTCCATTCATCCCTTTTTATTGCATCTCTTTCTCTCTCTCTCTCTCTCTCTCTCCCTCTCTCTCTCTCTCTTCCCCCCTCCTTTGTCTCTGATCAAATCTAATTCAGATTCTGATTCAAAATGGCTTTATTGGAATAAACTGTATTTATAACTGCTGCCAAAGCAAAAAAAAAAATCACCCACACAAAATATAACACACACACACATACGCATACCTACAGTAGGGTGACCATATTTGAGTTTTCAAAAAAGAGGACTATAGGGCAGGTTGGTAGCAGAAATGCTTCCATAACCATACAACTATGCTGCTGAAATTTAATACACAAAGAGTTACTCATTAACAAGATAAATAACAAATGCCTATTTTTGAAAGATTGCTTTCCATTTAACATTTTGGCCCTAAGCAAATATAATAAAATAATAAAATAATATTTTTGCCATTTCTTGAGTTTATTATCATTGAAACCTGTTATTTTCTGTTCACACCAAACTTCAAAACTGAAGCCCTGTATTAACTCGTCAGAAAGCCAGTAACGGTCAGGTGTGTGCGTGTATTTGTGTCGTTATAGGGACGGAAGTGACGACTTTCAGTTTTGTAAAATATAGAGCAGAAAGTGAAAGGCTCATGTGACATAGAAACGCTTCCAAATACGAAGGAGAGACTATGATAAATTACCTTAACAACTTTCAACACATTTCCGTTCGAGGCTCCAGTAAAACACTGTGGTGTGGAGCAGAGCTCGGCTGAAAGTGATGACCCCTTGAACACTTGATCCCAGCCCGCCCCTTTTACTCACCTACAACAACGTCTTCATACGTCATCGAAGTGCACACTTCAAGAAAGGGATTAGGGATTATCGTAGAAATTGGGACAGGGGGAAGACTGGACGGCAAAATCCCGGACAGTTTTGGAGATTTAGAAATCCTGGGCAGACAAATTGTTTAGGTCCCAAAAAGAAGACATGTCCGGCGAAAAGAGGACGTCTGGTCACACCCTAACCTACAGTCACATGTAATTATTTTTGCATCTTTGGTAAACCCTTGAATGTACGTCTCATCTGTTTAAAACTCTTTAAATTGTTGCTCTTGTTCATCAAATTATATTTAGCATACTTTTTAATATTCTAATTTTCGAGGTGTACATAATAGACATAGTTTTTTGGGGTCCAATAAAAGCAGGTTATATATTTTTAGAACTTAGTA
This sequence comes from Hoplias malabaricus, assembly GCF_029633855.1. Classification (NCBI taxonomy): domain Eukaryota; kingdom Metazoa; phylum Chordata; class Actinopteri; order Characiformes; family Erythrinidae; genus Hoplias; species Hoplias malabaricus. The sequence goes on along the minus strand of NC_089803.1, from coordinate 19,471,066 downwards.
AGATATTGTTTTGAAAATTGACATTTTTAAACTGTTTGTAGAAAGCTGTATTTTGCAGCATGTTAATTTAGGTAGATACAGAGGGTTTATTATTTCATAGTTCTTGGAATAAGTTTTATAAAATGTTTGTAAACATTAAAAACATAATATATTTATTGTGTTATTATTGAAATATGACAGGGTTACAGTTTTTAAATGGAAATACAGAAATGAACATTTGTAGACACCTGTTGTTATTATTAGTACATTCAGATACTTTAATGTGCCCCCGTTGTGGACACAGATGTTCAAGTCCACAGTTGCACATGAGCTCACGTTGACTATACTGAATGCCCAGTAGTAATGGTCAATACCACCAATTTTCTTTTCAAACCGATACTGAGTAAAATTCACGCTGGTATCAGAGATACTGATCTGATACGATACTTTGTGTCTGGTAAATCTAAAAAAAGTAGTGTACTTCAGATCATAGCTTCATAAAGAATACAAGACATCAGAGTAATTCATTTATTTCATTCATTCATTATCTGTAACCCTTATCCAGTTCAGGGTCGCGGTGGGTCCAGAGCCTACCTGGAACCATTGGGCGCAAGGAAGGTATACACCCTGGAGGGGGCACCAGTCCTTCACAGGGCAACACACACTCACATACGGGCACGTTTGAGTCGCCAATCCACCTACCAACGTGTTTTTTGGACTGTGGGAGGAAACCGAGCACTTGGAGGAAACCCACGCGGACACGGGGAGAACACACCACACTCCTCACAGACAGTCACCCGGAGCGGGAATCGAGCCCACAACCTCCAGGCCCCTGGAGCTGTGTGACTGCGACACTACCTGCTGCGCCACCGTGCCACCCCCAATTTATTTATTTATATATTTTAAACTCTGAGGTATATTGAGGTAGTGGCCTCATTTACAACATAGCTGAGCTATAATTTAATGACACCTCGCCTATGTGATTCACTTTAAATGATCAATTCTTTAGGAAACCTTGCCTGAATAAATCTAGGCTTTTTTGCCTGTGTGAGAGAGATTATCTCAGTGATACACATTATTACTCCAAGTTGAACTCATGCAGCTATTTATTGAAGTATGAATTTATTTAGCTACTTATTTTGTAACCATAATTATTAATTTTAACAACTCTAACAGCAACAGTGCTTAGCGCCGCTTAAAGCTTCACATTTTCTCCCTCTGTACCTGGATAGTGCCCGTCTGCAGCACCGAAGGACTCTGCCAAAGACTGAAGAGAGACAGAACTGAAATAGCTGCACACATGACTCCATTTAGGCTCTGCCATTGTGTCTGTCTACAGACTGAGTTACTGACTGCCGCCGCGCTCACGCAAAAGTAGTTCCCACCAACCGTGTATCATTTAGACAAGATCTCAATAGTTTAGTTACCCTCCACCATGTTCCTGTTAATGATACACATTATTATTACCAAAAGTGTTGATTGATTTGAGAATCAATTTTAGAGAATATAGATGTGGTATCGGAGGTATCGTTATTTCAGTATCGATCTGCGCATCACTAACGCCCAGTGTGGGTCAGAGGAGTATAAAGCCCTCCAGCTGAGAAATCACAGCCTCTGTAGTGATAAAACATCTTCAGGAAGATTTGCGATGGTGTTTGTGATCCAGAACAAATACCTCAACATCAGCTGATGTTCCTGTGGCTGAAAAATCTCACACTAATGTTCCAAACTCTATAGACTTTCCAGAGTAGTAGAAGCTGATACAGCAGCAAAGAAGCACACACTACCTCATAATTCATTGATATCAGAAGAAACGGTGGATGAGCTGTTGTCCCCAAACTTTTGGTCCTATAGTGCATACTCAGAAGCACACACTCTTTCTCTGTGTGTGTGTCTGTGAGTCAGAGAGGGGGGACAGGATGATGGCTGATTGGATTAGAGAGGGATACGTCCATAATCGTTGGGTATTATCTGTGGCCGTCCTGTGCATTAGGTAGCATTAGCTCTGCTGGATGGGAGGGAGTTGTAGGGGGAGCTGCCACTGTACATGGTACCTGAACTACAGCTATCTCTCTCTTCCCTTCTCTCTCTCTCTTGTCTTCCCTCTCTCCATCCCTCCATCTCTAGTTTCCCCTCTGAGAAGGGGCAGCTGCAGATAGCACCCATTACTGTCAGCCTCGGCTCTCTCTAATTGGCCGAGATAGGAGCCTGTCGCCGCAGAGGGAGGGCCCTAAGATTTGATTAGGCCTTCTGATACGCCGTCTCTAAATTTTTAATGAGCAAACAATGCGCTGCATTAAATGTCTTTTCTTTTACAGGAGCCGGACGTGATGTAGCCAAAAGGAAGTGTGACTGAAATCAGGGGACAGATCCGTACGGGAAAACGCCTGGCAGGTGAAGATCGTTTGTGAAGGTTCATAAACACCCACTAAACTGTCTTTTGGTAGCAGCTCTTGTTAGACCTCAGTCAGGGCCTAGGAGAAATTTTAGCTACGACATCACTTCAGCTGTGGTTACAGGCAGAGATTTTCAACAAGTGGATTGAATTTGCCCTGATTATAGACTAAAGGCGACATATTCCACTCCCTTTCCACAAATCAACAAGGTTTCCTGGTTCAGTGAAATGTCTGGACACTTTCAGAGGTTGCCCATACTATGATTTTGGAGCTGTACCGTTGTCGTATAGCTAAAGGTTTGCCAATATTTTAACGTTAGCTTGGTTAACCTACTAAAAAGACTACTACAAGACAATCCCAAAGGTGTGAATGTTTCATTGCACAGAATAGGTATTTTTTCATCAGCATTATTTAAAGCTGGACCAGCCTGTGGTGGGCAGTAGGCCAGTTAAAACTGTGTTGTGGTGGAGCTGTACACTCTACAGACTGGAGTTGAAGGAAAAAGACTGTCATATGCTTCTGGAATAAATGGGCTCTAGTGAACTCATATGACTCTCTCTCTCTCTCTCTCTCTCTCTCTCTCTCTCTCTCTCTCCCCTTCTGGTTTTAATTAAGGCTGTTGTTGTACTGATAATGCTACTGTTTGCTCAGAGAGAGAGACAGAAAGAGAGTGAGTGTGAGAGAGAGATAGAGAGAGAGGGAGGGAGGGGAGAGAGGAAGAAGCAAGAGAGATGCAGAGAGAGAGAGAGAGAGAGAGAGAGCAGATGGGGAAACGAAAGAGTTTTAAAAGGCTAGAAAGGAAGAGATCATGCTGTAAATTAGGGAGCGAGGAGAGGGAATGGAATTTAAATAGAAAAGTAAAGATACAGGTCCTCTGTCCTTCAGTAGGAAATTATATTCAAATAACACTGATCCTTCTCTCTGTATTACCGCCTCCTCTCTCTCTCTCTCTCTCTCTCTCTCTCTCTCTCTCTTTATAAGCTTGTAGTTTTATTTACTGAACAAAGCTCTGTCGCTTTGTCTGAACCATAGAGAAGAACACACTGCCAATGTGCTAAAAAGGAAACTTGCATTTTCTCTCAAACTCACACACACACACACACTCTCTCTCTCTCTCTCTCTCTCGTTATTTTTCTCTCTTATATTTTGTGTTCCTGGATTTCAGTTCATTCACTGATCCACAGAGTCACTCTCGTATTTGTTTTCATTTAATATTTTTTGACTTGTGCGCCAGTGTGTTTCTCTCTGTGTATAATAGGAATATATCACCTTTTGGGGACCACAGACAGGTCCCACAATGTAAATCATTTTATGGCGAGGACATGTTTTAGGGTTAGGGTCACAGTTAGAACTAGAGCTACAGTTTGACTAGAGTAGTGATGGGTAGGGTAAAGGTAAGACTCCACAAAATGAATGGAAGTCTATGAACGTGGTGGTTTTAATGTTATGGCTGATCAGTGGGTATGGAATCCCCAGTTCCAAAGATTTGGAGGTGAACATCCAGTAAAAAAAAAAACAGATAACAGTAATTCAGGTGAATAACGATCTGATATTTGTCCCTGTGAACATAGATTTTAGTGTAAAACATGCACTCATTCTTAATCTGATGCCTTTCCAAAATCATGTGGGCAGAAAGCACGTTTACATTACATCTCCTTACCTTCGATCAACTCTTAATCATCACTTTGGGAACATAGGACACCAACTGATCCAGATGTGAATGCATCAATGACAGTATTTTGTCACAGAAGTCTTTATCTGCTCATTAAAGTCCAGGCTTTTCATAGATGTTGCATTTACACCCAGGCACAAATACATCACAGATTTAAGACATTTCTGTTACATGTCCCAACATACTGAGTTTGTAGGATCCCAGTTGGTCTTGTGGTGTAAACACTGACCATTTCATCAGGGGATCACTGGATTGATCCCTGGTGATGCCTCAGTTGTCCAAGGCTGGGAGTTACAAGAGACAGCACAGCTGGCCTCCCTCTGTGGGTAGATGGGATAACCCTCCTTCTCTCCTAATAACAAGTACAGTGCCAGCTAGCATGGGTGTGTATTAGCTGCTATAGAGAGTGTGGCTCATTAATGTTCTCCTCCAAGTGTATTGAGCTGCCCAGTGGTGTTGTGTTCGCAGCTGTTACAATAAAGAGCTGTTTTTTTTGGCTTCACGCCTGCCACATTGGTTTAACTTGGGTGTTTGAGATAACGGGTGGAATTTGGGACTAATACATTTGGAGAAAATATTGAGCATGTGCATCAAAGGCTGAGACTTACAGTGTACGTTTTTTTGTTTTGTGTGTGTGTGTGTGTGTGTATGTGTGTGTGTGTGTGCGCAGAATCTTTTGAAAAGATGACTGAATACTCAATACAACTGTTTCTAAAACTATTCAGTAATGTATTCCATTACACTTCATGAAAGGGAAGTTACTCAGAATATATTTACAATATATTTAAAACACATCCATCTTGAAATTCCTGATCTCAGATTTTTTGCTCAGACCATGGGTTTCAAACCAGTGCTTCTACCACAATCCCCTATCAGGTGCTGCTGCTTGACTTATGAGCAGTTTGCCCTATATAGCAATGAAAAATCTTGCAAATTTAACCACAAACTGTACGGGTGCTGGGCGGCACGGTGGTGCAGCAGGTAGTGTTGCAGTCACACAGCTCCAGGGACCTGGAGGTTGTGGGTTCGATTCCCGCTCTGAGTGACAGTCTGTGAGGAGTGTGGTGTGTTCTCCCTGTGTCCGCGTGGGTTTCCTCCGGGTGACTGTCTGTGAGGAATTGGTGTGTTCTCCCTGTGTCCGCGTGGGTTTCCTCCGGGTGCTCCGGTTTCCCATTTCCTCCCACAGTCCAAAAACACACATTGGTAGGTGGATTGGCGACTCAAAAAAGCGTCCGTAGGTGTGTGTCTGTGTTGCCCTGTGAAGGACTGGCACCCCCTCCAGGGTGTATTCCCGCCTTGCGCCCAATGATTCCAGGTAGGCTCTGGACCCACCGCGACCCTGAACTGGATAAGGGTTACAGACAATGAATTAATTAATTAATTAATGTACGGGTGCTTTGAGTAAATACATGTTGTGTATGCAACCTCTTAAATGAATATGAAATGCATGCACTACCTCAATTAAAGTGCTAAGCTACAAATACTACCTCATGACCCTGATTTATCAGTCTACTCAGGCTTTAGTAACAAAGAGGGAACCAAAGATGTCGTTTGGGAGATGATTTATGGAGTTTACTCTAAAATTAAAGTCAGTATTTTGACAAGCATGTGACATCTATGCTACCAGTGTTTCATCAGAAACAGAGCCTTTCTGTTAAATGGGAAGTTGTTTCAACACACACACACACACACACACATCTATGTTATCCCCATGGGACACTCTGAAGCTGCTAACCATAAGCTAAGGCCTTGAAAAGTCTCTGAGAGAACTACAGTCTGACACTCGCTCACATCTAGAGACAATTAGTTTTGTAGTCACAAACAAAACTGGATCTTGCAAGGTCACAGTTGATTATATATGAACAGAGGATGAGAAAAAGGCTGAGTTAAGACCACCTTACACCACGATCTAGATGAAGGGAGGACACAGAAATATCATCAGAACTCACGTTTAATTCCGACATTGGAAGCTTGTCTGTAACAGTAGGTCGCCATGCCCAGTGCCAAGGCTTGGACAGAGGGGACATAAAGCCCTACTGCACTGGGTTGTACAGCAGTGAAAGTGTATTCTCCTCCAATGTCAGCACCTGACCTCACTGTTTTCATGACTCAGTTCCACTGAATCCTTAGAGTAGCACTGCAGTGTCTAGTGGAAAGCCATTAAGGAAAAGTAGAGGCTGTTATCAAAGATGGACCATCTAATTATTAATGCCCATAATTTCAGAAGGAATGTT